>NC_143571.1:2361666-2529583 GCF_054136105.1 Typopeltis vanoorti
CTTCCTAGATACCTTAGTAATATAACTTTCAAGTGGCTCATTATTTTTTTCTATTTACAGAAAACAAACGCACACTGGAAGATATTTACACAACCATGCCATCATCCAGTCCAACAATACACTAACACACAAAGCCAGGGCTAAGTGTTCCAATGATTAAATTCTTGCCACTGAACTCTCCTATCTTTGCCACAAATTTTTAGCCAATGATTACAACCTATATATAATATATAAAATACTAAATGTCCCTCCAATCCCCCACTCCTTTAATATCTAAGACTGCTGCAAAGGTCGCATCAGAAAAGATAGTCAGAGAGTGCGTAATAAATAAGCTCAATTCTACATTCAAAACACATATCAAACCACATCCTCTGTTGCATCCAGGAATATACAAAGTACCTTGTATCTGCAAATTGGCTTACTATACAGACAGATTTGTTGACATATGCTTCAGAGAACGAAAGAAATACATTTACTTACATTCCTATGGCTAGTTAAGAGTAATGCTTAGATATCCTATGTCACATGATTTTACCAAAAACTTTCATTTTAAGACCATCTCCAATAAGTTGGAGGTGGGCTTAAAATGGCTGTCTTTGAGAGTTTTGGTACAACTTCTTTTTCGATCCAACAGAGAATGACAATTAGAACTTTAGTTCTTTTCTTATCCCTGCTACAGTTTAAAATTTTTAACTGATAAATGACTGTCAATGCTTGTGTACAGTGACAAATTAGTCATACTCTGAAAATGCTGGTTATAAAACCAGTGACACATCAATAGTTAAATAAATATCTCAAGTCCTCTGGCATTATGCATTATATCACAAAACTTCAAACGAATAACTTTCAACACCTAAGCTTATTCACAAGTATGTTCTCTCAGACTAATTAATCTTTGTGAGATGGGCAGAGATATTTCTATTGTTTTTCTCCTGGAAAAAACCTACGCTTCCTTTGTCAAGTTCAGCAGTCCCGTATATCAGTAGCCGCTAGGTAGCAGAATGTAAAAACCAATCAAAACTGTTATACTGGCCATTATAATGGTAATATTATCATTGAAAGCAGCAGAACATATATCAGTCTATTAATGCAGATCAACAACTTCATGCATATAATGCACACAAACTTGTGTATATATATATATATTATTATTATTATTATTATTATTATTATTATTATTCAGGCCTCCAAGGAGTCAAAAGACTCGTCGAGGGAGGTCCTTCCTAAGACATAAAGTCTGTCAAGACTCATCGAGGGAAGGTCCACCCCCTGAGAAACACAAAGTCTATCATACCACTCTTTAAACTCACTGACCGTTCTCAATCCCACCACTCCATCAGGCAATGCATTCCACGGCTCAACCACCCTCCACACAAAGAAACCACTCCTTACCATCTTGCTCACAGTTTAGTTTTGTAACTTCCAGGGATGGCCTCTTGTCATCACTCCTTCCCGCTGTTCAACCAAGCGAAAGAACTCCCCAGTGTCAACCCTGTAACCACCTCTCAACAGTTTAAAAGTCTCAATCATATCACCTCTCCTTCTTCTATCCACCAAACTCTGCAGTCCACATTCTCTCAGCCGATCCTCATAACTATCCTTGTACAGTCCTGAAACCAATTTTGTCATCCGTCTTTGTATCCTTTCCACAGTTAATTTATCCCCTTCAAATCCTGGGGACCAAATCTGAGAACAATAGTCCAAGTGCGGTCTGATCAGAGACTTATACAACGGAATGATAACCATCTTATCTCTGCAGGTCAGTGTCCTTCTCATAGCAGCAATCCTCTGTGTTACCTTCATCACCTTTGCAATATGTGCCCTAAACTTCAGGTTTCTATCAATCATCAACCCCAGATCTCTTGTATCCCCTACTTCCTCCAGTATAACTCCTCCCATAGAGTATGCAGCATCCCATCGATGTTTCCCAAACCTCAAGACCTTACATTTTGCTGCATTAAACTGATACCCCAATCATCTGCCCATCTATCTAGCTTATTTAATTCCTCTTGCAGGGCTACCACATCTGCACTATTACTAATAATCCTTCCCAGCTTCGCATCATCCGCAAACAACTGAATATCCCCCTGCAATCCACTGGCTATATCATTGATATAAAGGTTAAACAATATAGGTCCTAGTACTGAGCCCTGTGGGACCCCACTTGTAACCCTCTGCCTCCTGGAAACTGCTTCACCATACACAACTCTCTGATACCTATCAGACAGCCAATCCTGAATCCAGTTGACCAATCTGACATCCAGACCCATGTGCTGCAACTTAAATATCAGCTTATCATGTGGCACCCTGTCAAATGCCTTCGCTAAGTCTAAGAAAATTGCAGTATATGCCTTTCCCTCATCTAATGTTCTTGTAACTTTATTATAAAAGGCTAGCATATTGCTAAAACAAGAGCGTCCTTTCACAAATCCATGTTGATTCTCACAGATAATATTACCCTCATCTGCCCAATGCTGTATATGGTCCCTCACTACTTTCTCCAAGATCTTAACAACTACTGATGACACACAGACTGGCCTATAATTAGACACTTCCAGTCTGTTACCACCCTTATGCAATGGCACTATCTTACCTTCCTTCCATTCCCTGGGCACCTTTGCCAAAGCCAGACTTTCATTGAAAAGCCACGTTAAAGGCACTGTCAATTCCCTAGCACATTCTCTCAAAACTCGTGGTGAAATACCATCCAGTCCCACAGCCTTTACTGACCCAGAGTACTCAGTATCTGAAACACACTCTCCTCCTGTACCTCCAGACCTCGAACCAGTTCTATCCCTCTAGCATTAAAACTGACTCCTCTAGGATGAAATACTCCAATAAAGTGTTCATTGAACAATTCCACTATGTCCTCTGCATCAGTCACTCTATTCCCATTTTTATCCCACAAAATCATTCTTCCACAGTCATTTCTCCTCCTACTGGCCACATAGCTAAAAAATTCCCTACGATTTTCTTTGGATCTTAGGGCCAATCTACTCTCATATTCCAGTTTCGCTTTCCTTACCACACTAGTCACTCTTCTGGCCTGTGTCTTATATTTCTCATGCATCTCTTCACCTGTCTCCTTATATCTCTTCCATAGCCTCTTTTTCACATGCAATTCCTGTTTAATATTGTTTGTCATCCACTTTACTCCAAATTGCATCCTCTTCTTCACTCGTGGTATACAACTTACCATTGCTGATAACAAATATTCTTTCACAATTTCCCACGCACTAGTGATATCCCAGCCTTCCAATTCCTCCCTCCATGAAACTTCCCGAAGTTGACGTCTAAGACTATTATAATCACCTGCCTTATAATTCCACATAAGTTCCCGTCTCTTTATACTCCTGCATGTCTATTCATTTTCCAAGTCAACACCATATGGTCACTCTCTCCAACTGGTGGGAGAGACGTCAACTCAGTTATTATCAACTCTTCTGATGCTATAACCAAATCCAAAACTTTTGAACCTCTTGTTCCCTCTGTTGCATGTTGCCTAAGACATTTGTCCCTCAAGAATTCCAGAAATTCCATTCCCCTATTGCTACATGCATCTTCCTCTCTCCAATTTATACTACTGAAGTTAAAATCTCCCATAACAATCATTCTTTTTGCACTTGCCAAACTTAGCTGTCTATATATATATATATATATATATATATATATATATATATATACACACAAGTGTTAAGATATATATATCTTAACACTTGCCTTGCTTTTCAGATGGTTCACTATCTTTTTCTATTTATAGAAAGTCAACACACACTTGAAGATGTCTACATAACCAAACACATCATCATTCAGCCCAATGGAATTCTCAAAACACAAAACTCATAGAGTTAGGGTTATTTGTTCTAGTGATTCAGTACTTGCCACAGAACTCAACTATCTTAACTGCACTTTTTTGATCCAATGGCTACAACTTCTTTAATTTTCTTCAAATTTAGAGGACTACAAAAGAGACAGAATACTACATGCACCTCCCCCCCCCTCACTTCCCCTTCTCCAAACACACAAGAGCACAAAACCATTATTCCTATATCATACAGCTGAGGTACATCAGAGAAGAAGACAGCCAAAGTACTAATAAAATATAACCTTCACACCACAATGAAACCATACATGAAATTAGCAACACTGATCAGTTCTCCTAAGGATAACATTCTCTAACATATCCTGGAGTGTATGTGCCCTGCAATTGTAACTTGGTCAACTATGGAAAAACAGGAAGATTGGTCAACATCTGCCTTGGAAACAGGAAATACATTTTCTACCATTATTATCGTATGTCTGGACTTGCAGACCATCTTTGGACAGACACCCTTTAACACAAGATTAGATAGAAGAAAACCAATATGCCACATAGAAGTTATTACAGGTCAGCAAGACCAATTTTAGTTGTTATCAATGGCTATGAAGCATTCTCCTAACCTTAACAAGCATGGCTGCATTCCTACCTTCTTGATTTATGGAAGGTAGGAATATTTACTACATGGTAAATATACCATGGTAAATAGACGAGTGACCAAGATGATAGCAGGTCTGTGGAATGAATAGGTTGAGGATTTGTGGGTTGCAGAAATTGGACGATAGGCGAAGGAGGGGTGATATGATTGAGACATTCAAATTACAGAAGGATTTTTATAAGATTGATCCAGAAGATATTTTTGAAAATATGACTGGTGGTGGGAGGACTAGGGGCCATGCATGGAAGCTGGGCAAGAGCGTGGTTGACAAGGGTGTTAGCGCTAGGTTTTTTACTTGGAGAGTGGTGAATGAGTGGAATAAGCTTCCAGAGTCTGTTGTGGGTGCTACGATCGTGAATGAGTTCAAGGCAAGGTATGATAGATACTGTGTGAATGTTGAATAGTTGTTCCAGACATGATGTTAGGGCCTACCTCGATTAGTCTGTCGACTCCTTGGAGTTTCCCGGAACAACAATAATAATAATAATAATAATGGTAAAGTATTTTACCCATACTTTACCATGTAGGCATTTCTTATTCCTATAGTGTTTTATGTCTGTATATTTGCATAATCTTCTGGCATGTTTACCTGTTCTGAGGGGAAAAAAAATCTGAGTTTCCAGGAGAAAAGACCCCTCCATTTCCATATGAGCTAACTCGCCATTTGATTGAAAGTATCTGATAAAGGTTCTTCATATCACAGATGGCATGTGAACCCAGGTCTTTCCAGCCAAAGGGCTCATTTAAACGAACTGATCTATGAAGGCTCATGGCTGCATTAATCTGCCAAAAATTTGGAAGACAGTTATATCATAAAAACAACTTGAACATGACACTGTAATAACTTATTTTCTTCAAATTTAGAGAACACTAAACGAGGACTTTAGATCTTTTGTCCATTACAATTTGAATTATTTCACCTACTCACTGTCACATTTAAACTGCAACAAGTAGTCATGATCTGAGGATGCTGGTTTGAAATCCAGTGAAATATATAAGTTAGTCAATGAACATATTTTCATAATTTGATGTTCTTGTGTTGTAATACTGCTAAAATTATTTATGAATAATGTCTATCACCTAAGACTGTCAACAAGATATATATAGCATATTTTTGTTGTTATTTTATTTGCATCCCTTTACATGTTATATACCAGTAAGGTAGGTGAATAGGTGGAGTTGAGCATACCTCTAGTATAATCCTAAATAAATGACAATATGGATAATGACATTAATGCAATCATTTTTCAAAGTAAATCTTATTTCACCTAAATTAATATAGTTAAGTGAAACTGAAATGAAAGTACCTTTATTTGGTATTATAAGCCATGTATAAAGATAACCAGCAGCTATACTATAATACACAACAGCAGCCTTTTGCCTGTTGATTATTTCAACGATTTGATCTATATTGGCAGGCGTAAAGGTTGATACACCATGAATGTTAGTGGTTTGGCGTTCTAATAGTAAATCTACAAATGCTCTTGTACGTCCTCTTTCAGCAACCACCAGTGCTTCCTGGTGACGATCCAGAATGACTAGAACTCGCTAACAAAAAAGAAGGTAAAACAATTAATTCAAGATTGTTATGCTTTAACAATCTGTATTTGCACTACAAGAAGGAAAAACATCTCCAGAATGTTTATTTTTACAGCAAAAAATAAACATTCTTTTAATGAATTTGGCATAAGAAAGAGATCGCTTTTATAAAATATAGAATCTTATTTTAACTGACATGCTTTTGAAGAAAATTTTTTATTATTTTTTCACTACTTAAAATAGCTTTAAAAAAATGTATATTTTATAGAGATGAAAGCAGGTAACAAACCTGAAGAGCCTGGTATGAAGCAGTCTGTAGATCAAATAATGACAGTTTATAATCACTAGTTCCCCGAGCTTCTCTTCTTATACTTTCAAAGAGATCTGCAGCCCGATAAAGTTGTTGTTGAGCCCCTTCCAAATCCCCATTACCCCAAAGGGCTAATCCTAAACGGTGCCTAATTCTCGCTTCATCTTCACGGCGTCCTAACTGTTCAGCTATCTGGAGTCCTTGCTGAAGATAAGTTACAGCCTGTGAAGTATTTCCTAATGCATGATGGACCCTTCCTATACAAATATAATAGAATTCTAGCAAATCTGGATAAAAAAAGTATATTGAATAGTCAATTAGATGGCAAGCACTGTTCATATTTTACACTGTTCAAATAAAAGTTCATTACAATGAACTATTACAAATGTCCTAACTTCTCAACAAGTTATGTGTATATTTGCACTACAAGAAGGAAAAACATCTCCATAACAAAGTATCATCATATGCCAGCTGAGCACATTGTACAACTAAGTAGTGCCAAAATTATAAAATTTTAGAATTAATACAGCTTCAAAAGTTTGATTTCTGTTAATTTATTAAATAATAAGGATTTTTATCTAATATTCATTATAAACATGTATGCGTGCATGTTTATAATGAATAACACACACACACACACACACACACACACAGAGAATAATGAATAACACACAGAGATAGAGAGAGAGAGAGAGAGATGCTTATATGATTTTAACTGGAATAAGGCAAGCACAGAATAAACTCTGGTTATTTATTAACTATACAATTTTGTCATAATTACATGGGACTTCTTCAGGTGCGAGAGGAATATCATGAAGCAAATTTACGAAGTAAAAGATTAGAATAGTGAAAAACCATACAGCATTATGCAAGATTCAGATAATACAAACACCACATGGAATTCTAATCAATAAACTGCAGCATGGGGATGGATATAGGGCTGGTGAGATGGATAAGAGGGTGGTTGATGGAGAGATATTAGAGAGTAGTTTATTCAGGAGTAGAGTTCAAAAGAAGACCTGTGACTAGTGGTGTGCCACAGGGTTCTGTTCTTGGACTACTGCTATTTAATTTGTTCACTAACGATATAGGAAAGGATCTGAGAGGAACTGTTCATTTATTTGTCGCTGATGCAAAGTTGGGTAGAGCAATAGTGAATACACATGATGACAAAATTTTACAAGATTAATTCAGAGGAAATTTTTCAAAGCAGGTCTCGTGGTGGAAGAACTAGGGGCCATCCATGGAAACTGAGCAAGAGTGTAGTTAACAAGGGTGTTAGAGCTAGGATTTTTACTTGGAGAGTGGTGAATGAGTAAAATAAGCTACCAGAGTCTGTTGTGGGTGCCATGACTGTGAATGAGTTCAAAGCAAAGCATGATAGATACTGTGCGAATGCTGAATAGTTCTTGACGTGATGAGTCTCCTTTGATGAGTCTAAGGACTCCTTGGAGTTGCCCATAATAATAATACACCCATTGTTTGTATGCTTTCTTTTGTGCATATACCATAGCTAAGAAACATTCAAATAGATTAATGATGGAATTTATAGGCAACTTTACAGGATAATGACACTTCCACAGACTCATATTTTTCTCTGTATAACAGTAGTGTGAAATCTTGAAATCATTCCACACACAACATGTCTTTCCAGGAGATCTGATACTGCTTTAATGACTCTTCTCTGGACTCTTTCTAAAATATCTCGTATAGAGAAATAATTACCTCTTTATTTCTAATGTCATACTACTTATCATTTCCAAAATTCACTGTGTTGTTGTCAAAACTTTTGCAATGTATCTCCCTAAATTTCTTATGATGAACTTTCTATATAAGAAATTTCTATATAACAAAAAATTACAAGAACAACCACATAGTTCTTATTTTATTATATTATTTTTTATCATTAAGACAGCACTGCAACATGCTTCCTTGGTTAGGTCTTTTTTCTCTTTCTCTCTTTTATTCTTCATATTTTATCATTCAATTTAGTCCTTGTTTTCAAATTTCATGTTTTATCTAATACTATATGTGTGAGTCTGCATTTCACATCTTTCACATATAAACTGCAGAGCCAAACATATAACAACACAAAAATAAATTTTCATTTCTTCTTTCCTACTATTTATTTTTATAGTGACATTCGTTTTTATTCTTTTGAGAATTGGATAGTTATTACTTGCAGTTTCAGATCTTCTGTACACTCTTGTATTCATAGCCAACTTGAAGACATCACTATCAAAAATAATGTAGGCAATAAGCATTTAATTTGCTCTTTTCTATTCTTGTGTTCTCTCTCTCTCCCTCTCTCACACACATGGTGAAATTATGCATGGCACTGTGCTGGAACATGACATTAATAATTAGTAGTTCAAGTCCAAAACAGAAATCAAGTAGGTATGTCCTATTCCTTTAGTATTATTATTTTCTGCAAATATTCCACAGAAAATTTCTGGTCAGATATTCATTTCCAAAAAAATAAATATATAAATAAAAATAACCAAGTTTTTTCATTTCTTTATGTTACTTCATCATCATCACGAACCATGGGTTCACTGCCCATTGATGTCTGATGCCTGTTTCACTATCTTCTTCCACCTTTCTTTGTCCAGTGCACAGTGTCGCAGTTTTTGTACACCCATTCCACACACCAGTCTTTTATATCGTCTATCCATTCCCTGTAAGGTCTACCTCTTCTGTTTAAACCATCCAAAATACCAAACATAGATGTCTTTATCTTCCGGTCCTCACTCACTCTACAGATGTGTCCAAATAATTGCAGCTTCTGTTTTATAATCTTCTGCATTAGATTCTGTTTTGGTTGTATCTTCTGATAGAGCTCTTCATTGGTGATTTTCTGTACTCATCCTATTCTTAGAATCTTCCTGTAACAAGTTCTTTCAAATGCCAAAAATTCTTTTTCTTGATTCCTTATTTATTACCCACGTTTCAGATCCGTACAGTACACCGCTGAAGATGCATGTTTCCAGTACTCTTAGTTTTGTTTGCAGACTGATCACTTTACTTTTCCAGATGTTATCCATGGTCTTCAGATTTGTTCTTCCCTTTGCAATCCTGATCTTTATTTCTTTTTTACAGTCCAAGTCATATGTCAGTTTACTTCCCAAATATGTGAATTGTTCTACATTTTCTATATCAGTTCCACCCACTTATATCTTTTGTTTCATGTCCTTCTCACCAAATACCATTGTCTTTGTTTTTTTCAAGTTCATAACAAGTCCAAATCTCTTCCCTTCCTCATTTAACAGTTTCCGTGTTTTTTTGTAGCTCTCTTTCGTCTTCTTCAATAATAACAATGTCATCTGCAAATCTCAGATTGTTAATTCTCATTCCGCGTACAGATATTCCTTTGGCATTTTATGTTACTTCCTTTCCAATAAATCAAAGAATTTCTCAACTTCTTTGGTAATGAAACATTCAATGAGCATAAAAACACAAATTGTCACATCATCCAATTTTTAATTTTGAAATTTTCTTATAACAAGTCTCCATTGAAGTTTGTCTTTGTCTTGGGTGTTTAATTATAATTAATTCCTCCTTTACTCCACACCCTAAATAAATTATCTTATAGTGATTTAAATGGATTACAAGTAAATGCAACTTATTATTATTATTATTATTATTATTATCCAGGCCTCCATGGAGTCAAAAGACTCATCGTGGGAGGTCATTTTTAGGAAACACAAAGTTTATCATACCACTCCTTGAACCCATTGACGTTCTCGCTCCAACCACTCTCTCAGGCAATGTATTCCAAGGTTCAACCACCCTCCATGCAAAGAAACCACTCCTCACCCTCCTGCACACAGCCTCTTTTAATAACTTCCAGGGATGGCCCCTTGTCATCACTCCCTCCCACTGTTCCACCAAGTGAAAGAACTCTCCAATGCCTACCCTGTAACCACCTCTCAACAGTTTAAAAGTCTCAATCATATCACCTCTCCTTCTTCTATCCACCAAACTCTGCAGTCCACATTCTCTCAGCCGATCCTCATAACTATCCTTGTACAGTCCTGAAACCATCTTTGTTATCTGCCTCTGTACCTATTCCACAGTCAATTTATCCCCTTCAAATCCTGGGGATCAAATCTAAGAACAATAGTCTAAGTGTGGTCTGATCAGGGTCTTATACAATGGAATGATAACCCTTTTATCTCTGCAGGTCAGCGTCCTTCTCAGTATTGCAGCAATCATCTGAGTTACCCTCACCACTTTTTGCAATATGCTCCCTGAATTTCAGTTTTCTATCAACCATCACCCCCAGATCTCTTGTCTCCCCTACCTCCTCCAATCGATGGATCCCAAACCTCAAGACTTTACATTTTGCTGCATTGAACCGATACCCCCATTCATTTGCCCATCTGTCTAGTTTATTCAAATCCTCTTGCAGGGCTGCCACATCTGCACTATTACTAATAATCCTTCCTAGCTTCACATCATCTGCAAACAACTGAATATCCCCTTGCAATCCACTGGCAATGTCATTGATATAAAGGTTAAACAATATAGGTCCTACTACTGAGCCCTGTGGGACCCCGATTGTAACCCTCTGCCTCCTTGAAACTGCTCCACCATACACAACTCTCTGATACCTATTGGTCAGCCAATCCTGAATCCATTTGACTAACCTGACATTTAAACCCATGTGCTGCAACTTAAATATCAGCTTATCATGTGGCACCCTGTCAAATGTCTTTGCAAAATCCAAAAAAATGTATATACCTTTCCCTCATCAACTGCTCTTGTCACTTTATTATAAAAGGCAATCGTATTACTAAAGCAAGAGTGCCTCTTAACAAATCCATGTTGATTCTCACAAATAACATTATCCTCATCTGTCCAACGCTGTATATAGTCCCTCACTAATTTCTCCAAGACCTTAACAACTACTGATGACACACAAACTGGCCTATAATTAGACACTTGAAGTCTGCTGCCACGCTTATGCAGTGGCACTATCTTTCTTTCCTTCCATTCCCTGGGTACCTTTCCTGCAGCCAGACTTTTATTGAAAAGCCAGGTCAATGAAGCTGTCAGTTCTTTACACATATTCTCAAAATCTGGGGTGAAATACCATCCAGTCCAACAGCTTTACTAGTATGTTCTGTAATTCCTTCATTATCACTATCTCTTATACTTTGTACACTGATGGTTCTGATCTTTGTTCTGCTGAATGGTATTTCAGTAATTAATTGAATTTTTACCAATACAGAATAGAATTTTGTAAGCAAAATTTTTAACTGCACTTTCCTCCAAAAATTAATATTAAGTATTTTATAATATGTCAATGAATATATGAATAAAGTTAACTTAAACTGAGAAAAATTATTTCTATACTCACCCAAACTGCTGTATGCAAGTGTCTTGGCCACTTTATCATTGATTTGTGCTGCAATACTTAGATGTTGTTCTTGATACATTATTGCTTGTTCAAAATTTCCTAATGATTCATGAGCTACTCCTAAATTCCCATAAGCTCTTCCCTGAGTGGCCATGTTACCTGTTTCCTCAGCTATGGCAAGGTCAAGCTGATGGTACCTAAGTGCTCTCTGATGTTCACCCATCTGTTGATAGACAGTACCCAATCCACATGCAGCATCAGATTCTGCCATACGATCAGCAAGTTCCTGTGCCAAAGCCATTTGATGCTCAAGACAAGAAATAGCTTGCTCAAAGTTACCCAACTGGCTGTGAATACCACCTAATTCTCCATATGCAGCAGCTTTAGCACTAACATTACCCAATTCATGAGCCACAACTAACCTCTTTTCAAAACAAACCTGAAAAATAAAAATTATTTAATAAGGTGCAGCATTTTAGATATATTTATGTTCATCTTAATAATAAGCTTACTTACTGCACTAATGATTTCAATTAAATATATAGATATTGAACAAATACCTAAATAACAAAATGGTAAAAATGCCAGTGAAAAGAATAATAATGTATATATGCAAAGAATAATTTTGCATATATATACGTAATTACTGATCATTCTAGGTGGCGAGGTTGACTAAGTGAATAACATGCTGAGTGCAACCAATAGGTCATGAGTTCAAATTACACTAACAGGTATGGAGGTTTGTGAAAATCTTTAGGCAATAAGTCGGTTTTGTCACTAGCTGAAAGACTACCACCCTGCTTACCGGGTACATGAAGTGGCATGAAAAAGTTCCATATTTGATCTTTAGATAATCCCCTATATATAATAGTTCACCACAGCTGCTAATAATATGCTGTAGGTTTCCAACTTGTCATGAGAAGGATTCATATAAAAGAAAAATTCAATATATTTTAATCTAGTGATTATTTAGCAAAGCTATTTGATTGCAACATTTTTTAAAGAGAAGAGTGAAGAAATAAAGTATCTTATCTTGATTTCATTGACTATCAGTAAGTCAAATTGATTTTGAATCATGGAGAGCATAGCAGATTATAAGAGAAGGAGAAGGGGAAAAAGAAAGTATAGGGATCTGAACCCAGAAAGAAACTGGAAATGGAATCCTGGACTTTCCAGAGAGGCAAATACTATGAAGTCTTCATACATGCACTATTCAGGTACATGTGAAGTAAACAGATGCTGTTCTAGATGATCATATGGCTAGTATGAAATGCTGAAATGCATTCTGTGATAATTCTGATTCACATAATTATCAGACTAAAGAATATAATATGTGCATAATAAATATAATGTAATCCTGATGTTCCTGCATAAATTAGGATTTGGTCTATGTAACCAAAATTGCATATGCACTACTTCCTGTATATCCCTGATTGTGTGTGTGTGTGTGTGTGTGTGTGTGTGTGTGTGTGTGTGTGTGTGTGTGTGTGTGTGTGTGTGTGTGTGTGTGTGTGTGTGTGTGTGTGTCAGGAGGTGATTGAAACTGGGTACTTGGCTGCTTTAACAATTTAACAATAATGAAGAATTTAGAAGGGAATATGAGTAGTCAATGTGTATTTTTTCAGTACTGTTAATTTAATCTGCTAAATTTTTAAGGAATGCAGATTTCATTTTTTTTTCTTTCTTTGAGGTACAGGAAAACCTCACTTAATGCGAATTCAACATGCACAATAATCAGTTAGCATGATTGAGTGAAATGATACTATTTCCTACTTTAAGCAAGTTAATTAATCAGTTAGCATAATTTTTTTTATGTTATGCGAAATCTGACTACGCAAAATTTTTTGTCACAATCTGCAGAAAGCAGTGGCACTTGTCAATGGGATTTGAACTGAGTCAACTGGTGGCACTCAGCAGTTGACTCTAAGCTATCATCGCAAGTGAACGTGCAAACTCTGTTCTCTTGCTCAATCACTTTTCCTTCATTTTGCTTTAATTTAGATACCTATAAGGCTTTATTATATACAATTATTATATTATATCAACCCCTGATATGGAAAAGAGAAAGACTGATAAAGAAAGCAGCAGTAATAAAAAGAGAAGAAAAGTAATTATGTTAGAGGAAAAGCTGAAAAACTTGTCGATCCCATTCAGAATAGTTAAGCAAGAATGATCTCCTTCAACTAGAAGAACAGCATGCATATGAAGAAGAAGATGATAAGGAGTGCAAACAAGAAGAGAATGTTACAACTAAGAAGCTAACTGCAAATGAACTTGAGCTAGTTTTCAATCACATTCAACATGCGAAAGAAATTTTGTCTCATGTTGATCCTGATATTGAACAAAGCTTTGAAGTGTGCCGATTGCATAACAAGATGAAATAGTTGAGCACTATTCAAACATCTTTACTTAATTTTTTTGTAAAAAAGTAGCTCAATCAAATGTTTAGACATTACATAAAAATTTAAGCAATTGATTTTTATCAACTTTGATGATTTTATCCTCTAATATAGCTTACATTTTTTTTATTTTTTTTTCCAAATTTATGCTAACTGATGGATGAATTATAATTATTCTTATTTTCACTATATAATTTAAGAAAATTACAACGTACTAGGATATACATTAAAATAAATTTTAATATATTTCAATATTTCAGTAACGTCACATTGCCATTTTCAAGAACTTAAGTACAAGACACGTGCAGGCAGGCACAACAAAACAGTAAGTGAGGAAGAAGTAGGAAGCTATTATTTCTCCTGAAGTCCTGATTATGCCCTCTAGCGGGCAATGTTGGTATTCTTGGGCGATTGGGCTGAAGGTCTTCTGATGTAGGTTTCCCAAATTTGAGGAAGTCTCATGCAGCCAAATTTGTATTTGTTGAGGTTTGGATCGTTTCTTAGGGCTGAAGCTGATTCCATGAAAAGCCTCTCATATCTGTATTTGCTAGGGTTTATTATTTTGTAGAATTTTCTAGAAGGTTTTCTAGAATTTTGTAGAAGGTTTGTAGAATTTTCCTTGCCAAACAAAATAGCCTGAGTTCATTGTGAACTGAAATAGGGCTGTGATATTGGGATGAAATTTAGCTTGGATTAGCTGTAAGGATTCTTTGAGTGGGACAGCCATGGGAGGAGACATCAAAACCGACCATTATGTCAGTGTTTGAGTGTAAGGTTTTATATGCTGGCTTTGAGGTGGGCTGAGTTTTTTTATGTATGAAGGTGTGTGTTGCCAGTATAGTGTGAGAGAGCTTTGGCCAAATGTTTAGCTAGTTTGTATGTGGGGGAATCAATGCCATCCACTATGGGACGTAATGGCACATTTTCCTTGCAAATTTTTGGGAGTCCATAAATACGGGTGGGGGGGGTAATGGAGTTATATGGTTTTAATTTGTTAGTGATTTGCACAGGCTAAGAAGTGACCTTCTTAAGGAGCCTGTGGAGTTTTCTAATTTGTGAGTTGGTGGGATTGTACTCGATAGGGAGGTAAGTGGCCCGATCTAACAATAGAGATTTCAGCTTACCTGTGTAATCTTTTTGGTTAAGCAATACTGTGGCATTCCCTTTGTCAGCTTTGGTGATTATTATTTTCTTGTTTTTCTTTAATTCTAATAGAGATTTAATTTCTTTACTGGGCATGTTGGTTTTACTTGGTTTAGCTTTGGTCAGAACACAAGCTACATCCAGTCTGATATCGTTGGCGACGTGGCTTGGAAGGTGTCAAATCCCGCATTCAATTCGTATCCTCAGCAGGTATTCTTCTGGCCGCAATGACGAAGTTGTGGCCACGTGCGAGGGCGTCGAGTGCTTCAGGTTTCACACTAAGTGATGACAGGTTAACTACCATTTCGGTAGGAAGTTGCAGTTTCGAGATCGTGTCCTTTTTTAAATTTTCAAATTTTTTGATGTGTCGATCTCGTACTTTTTTAAATTCTTTCTTCGCTGCAGTGCACGAGATGTCGTATAAAATCGACCAAATTTCGTGGCTTAAGGTGATTGAAAGGTCATCTTCAAGTGCTTGTATAGCTGAGTTAGCTTCACTCAGGAAACGGCGAGTGGCGGCAATTTGTTCTCTGAGTAAGGCTTGGTTGGCACGGCTATAAAAAAAGAAGTGCCTTTTGCGAAGAGAAACGGTGCTTGAATTTCACACAGTTAGGGATTACCTGGTTATCCCGGCAGCGCTTCAGGAAGGCGAGATGATTCAGTTGTCTTGATAGCTTCAACTTCAATTTACCGTATTGGCGTGCTTTACGTGCGCTAACATCTCCGTGAATACTCGTAATTCTCGTGGAAAGGCTTAGACGTCGTTATGCATTTTCACTATATAATTTAAGGAAGTTACAACGTACTAGGATATACATTACAATAAATTTTAATATATTTCAATATTTCGAAATCTTGAAATATATTAAAAGGCACTTCTTTTTTATAACCATGCCAACCAAGCCTTACTCAGAGAACAAATTGCCACCACTCGTGGTTTCCTGAGTGAAGCTAACTCAGCTATACAAGCACTCGAAGAGTGCTTGTATAGCTGAGTTAGCTTCACTAAAAAAAGAAGTGCCTTTTAATATATTTCAATATTTCGAAATATTGAAATATATTAAAATTTATTTTAATGTATATCCTAGTACGTTGTAATTTCCTTCAATTATATAGTGAAAATGCATGTAAAGAAATTAAATCTCTATTAGAATTAAAGAAAAACAAGAAAATAATAATCACCAAAGCTGACAAAGGGAATGCCACAGTATTGCTTAACCAAAAAGATTACACAGATAAGTTGAAATCTCTATTGTTAGATCGGTCCACTTACCTCCCTATTGAGTACAATCCCACCAACTCACAAATTAGAAACTCCACAGGCTCCTTAAGAAGGTCACTTCTTAGCCTGTGCAAATCACTAACAAATTAAAACCATATAACTCCATACCCCCCCCCCACCCGTATTTATGGACTCCCAAAAATTTGCAAGGAAAATGTGCCATTACGTCCCATAGTGGATGGCATTGATTCCTCCACATACAAACTAGCTAAACATTTGGCCAAAGCTCTCTCACACTATACTGGCAACACACACCTTCATACATAAAAAACTCAGCCCACTTCAAAGCCAGCATATAAAACCTTACACTCAAACACTGACATAATGGTCAGTTTTGATGTCTCCTCCTTATTTACAAATGTCCCACTCAAAGAATCCTTACAGCTAATCCAAGCTAAATTTCATCCCGATATCACAGCCCTATTTCAGTTCACAATGAACTCAGGCTATTTTGTTTGGCAAGGAAAATTCTACAAACAAATAGAGGGGACAGCCATGCGTTCTCCACTCTCCCCACCCTTGGCCAACTTTTATATGGAGACTTTTGAAGAGAAAGCCTTAAACTCTGCCCCACAAAAACCAACCGTTTGGATTAGCTATGTAGATGATGTATTCGCTATTTGGCCACATGGCTCTGATGCACTCCTCTCCTTCTTAACACACTTAAACAACCAACACCCCAGAATCAAATTCACCCTGGAAGAGGAAAAAAAACAACTGCATTCCTTTCTTAGACACACTAGTCACCCGCCAGCCTGATGGAACCTTGGTTTTTTCAGTATATAGAAAACCCACCCATACAGGCAGATACATTCACCAACAATCCCACCACCCCTCCTCACAACAATATGGAGTCATTAAGACACTACACAACAGGGCTAAACTTATCTGCTTGAATGACAATGCCCTAACCACAGAACTAAACCACACCAATGGCTACCCCTCCCCCAAAAAAATCCAAAAAAATATTGAAACCAGTAAACCACAATCTCCCCCCCCCCTCACAACAAGGATTACTCTAAATCCATCACCATACCCTACATCCGAGGCACCTCGTAAAAAATCACAAAAATCTTAAAAAAACATAACTTAACTTCTTGTTACTGACTATATAAAAAATGGGCATCCCTTATCCGCTCTACTAAAGACCGACCTCCCCCCCCCTAGACCTACCTGGTGTATACCAGGTCCCTTGCAGCTGTAAGCTGTCCTACTTTGCCCAAACAGGCAGGACAGCAAATATCAGAATTTCAGAACACAAGGACTACATCCGTTGTCACCAATACAGCCACTCTGGTCTTGCTGACCATGCGCTGGACACCTGCCATAGAATACGGTGGAAGAAAGCCAGGATAATACACCGTAGCAAATACAGATATGAAAGGCTTTTCGTGGAATCAGCTTCAGCCCTACGAAATGATCCAAACCTCAACAAATACAAATTTGGCTGCATGAGACTTCCTCAAATTTGGGAAACCTAAATCAGAAGACCTTCAGCCCAATCGCCCAAGAATACCAACATTGCTTGCTAGAGGACACAATCAGGACTTTAGGAGAAATAATAGCTTCCTACTTCTTCCTCACTTACTGTTTTGTTGTGCCTGGTGCACGTGTCTTGCACTTAAGTTCTTGAAAATGGCAATGTGATGTTGCTGAAATATTGAAATATATTAAAATTTATTTTAATGTATATCCTAGTATGTTGTAATTTCCTTAAATTATATAGTGAAAATGCATAACCAACGTCTAAGCCTTTCCACGAGAATTATTCTTATTGTTTATTGTATTCGCTTAACATGATTTCACTTAGCATGCATTAATTGATGGATTAATTGATCATGTATTAATGTATGCAGATATGATCTCCATACATTTGAAAGTAGTATGAAGATCATATCTGCAGAAAACTTTCACTATTTTTTCTGATATATCCTTAACATACGGGAAGAGAATAGTTTTGCTGTGATCCTGTGTGTTGGGTGTAGGAGGGATGGGAAATGCATGTAATATTTTATCTATTATCAAATTATCTTTTATTAAAAATATTCCAGGGTGTTCTTTTGATACATAGCCAGTAGAAGAAAGAATGATTATGGAAAGATGATACTGGTTGGTAAAATTGGTAGAATTATAAGTATGAGTAGTTAGCTAACTGAAGCTAAAAAACAAAAAAATCTCAGGAAGTTTTTTCGATACATAGCCAGTAGAAGAAAGAATGATTATGGAAAGGTGATAATGGTTGGTGAAAATGATAGAATGATAACTAATTCAGAGAATATAGTTGAGATATTAAATGAAATTTTAATAAAGATATTCATCCTTGCAAATGTGACATTATGCAGAACTTGAGTGCAGTAAGAAGAGGGTAAGAGAGAATCATGGTGATGGAGCAGGAGGTATATGAGGAATTGAGTAAACTTGGTGTTAATAAGACTTGATAATATATCAGCATATATGTTTTTAGGAAATGTCCCAGGGAGCTAATAACAGCTTTTAGTTACCTTTATAATATGAGTCTTAGAGCGGGCCAAGTTCCAAAGGAGTGGAAAGAAGGCAAAACTGTTCTGCTTCAGAAGGGAGGTGATAAGACTAAGGCTTCAAATTATAGGCCAATCTGTATGTCTGAAGGTGTGGTTAAACTGCTAGAAACCTTAATGAGGATCAAGATTCAGAATTGAGTTGACAACAACAGCATGACAAGGGAAATATGCATCTCCCTTGTCCAAATACATTGGACAAGAGAGAGAGAGAGATGTATGCACAATGGTAAGTTCAGATTTTGTAAAAGCCTTTGATAGATTGGCCAGATGAAAAACTTGTAATTAAACTGGTACAGATGGAATTGGACAGTAGATTAGTGTGCTGAATTGGAGATTGGTTGTCTGATAGGTATCAGAAATTTGTGTATGGGGAAACAATATTGCAGAAGAGGAAATCTGCTAGTGGTGTACCCTAAGGGTCTGTTTTGTGTCATTGCTGTTAACTTGTATGCTTATGATATTGGGAAAAGTTTGAATGGTAATATGCAGTTGTCTGAGGATGATGCAAAGATGAAAAGAATTATGAAGAGTATAGCAGATGTTGTAGCTTTGCAAGAATACTCGAATAGAATGGTTGAATCAGCAAGTGAGTGGGTTGCCAGTTAAATATTGTCAAGTGTAAAGTTTTAAAATTCAAGAAGCAAAGATGGGATGCAGAGTATACAACTGAGAGACACCTTAGAGTAGATGGAGGAAATGAGGTACCTTGGGGTGTTGGCAGACAGTGACCTGAAATTTCAGGGATACATTGAGTTAAAACTGTGAAAACAGTCCAGATTATGGCAATGGTATGGAGAACACTGACATGTAGAAGTAAGGATGTTATAGTTCCATTGTATAAAGCCTTGAACTGGTTGCATATGGATTACGTTACACAGATTTGCAAAAGATACTACAAAAGGGCCAGAGATGATTGACTAACGCAAGTTCCTGTTCTGGAAGACTGAATACGAAGATAGATTGGGGAAATAGAATTTGCATGGTCTAATGGGTAAAGGGAAAGGGGGGGGGAGGATATGATTGAAACATATAAATTGGTAAATGGCTAGTATCAGATTAATGTGGATAAGTTGTTTCATAGAATGGGTCAGAAAATGAGGAGAAAGCAGCAATTCCTAGAAGCTGCATAAGGAAGGTTGAGCAAAGAGGGGTTGAGGAGTAGGTTTTTTGCATGGAGAGCAGCAGGTGATTGGAGTGTATTGCCTGAGAGCAGAGTGAGTGATATGGCAAATGCATTTAGGACATCGTATGATGAGTTGTGTGTATATGTGATAGTGGGATCACCCATCATTAGTCTTTTGACTCAGTGGAGGTCTGATTATAATAATAATGATAATAAAAAAAAATAATAATAGTATATAATGAGTTGTAGTTAACTACTTTTACACACTTAGCTTTCATACTTTTTTTCTGTTTATTCATAAGCCATCTGCTGACTTACACGTTAGAAATTTTTCATATGATTATTTCTTCTTTTCTTCTAAAGAGAACCGCATCTTTAGCTTCTTGAGTCCACCATGGAGTTTTGATTTTTCTATTTTTGCAAACAACTTCACATGCTTTTTGGCTAATTCGATCAAATGCTTTCTTCAGAGTCTGCCATTGAGAATCCAAGGTTTGATTCTTGTTTTCAAAGTCTTTCTTTTTTTTTTTTCCCCTTGAAAAATATTTGTACAGTTGGATTTAGAGTTCACCTCCAAAAGCAGCTCGACTTTAATTCATTTTAAAACTTTCTTACATGTTTTCCTTTTCAGTAGGATATTCATTTTTATCCTACTCAAATGACCACTTTCTATTTCATATTGCACGTATACTCCTTCTTCCATAACCACCCTAAGATCACCATCAACAATAACATGCTTAATAAGACTTTGTTTCTTAAGTCTTCTCCACATCTGATTATTATTATTATTATTCAGGCCTCCATGGAGTAAAGAGACTCATCATGGGAGGTCCTTCTTAGGAAACACAAAGTCAATCATACCACTCCTTGAACTCATTGACCATTCTTGCTCTCACCACTCTCTCTCAGGCAATGCATTCCACAGTTCAACTACACTCCATGCAAAGAAACCACTCTTCACCCTCCTGCTCACAGCTTAATTTCATAACTTCCAGGGATGGTCCCTTGTCATCGCTCCTTCACGCTGTTCCACCAAGCAAAATAACTCCCCAATGTCCACCCTGTAACTGCCTCTCAACAATTTAAAAGTCTCGATCATATCACCTTTCCTTCTATCCACCAAACTCTGCAGTCCACATTCCCTCAGCCGATCTGCATAACTGACATTGTACAGTCCTGAAACCATCTTTGTTATCTGCCTCTGTACCCTTTCCACAATTAATTTATCCCTTTCAAATCCTGGGGACCAAATTTGAGAACAATAGTCTAAGTGTGGCCTGATCAGGGTCTTATACAACGGAATGATAACTCTTTTATCTCTGCAGGT
Source organism: Typopeltis vanoorti (assembly GCF_054136105.1). NCBI lineage: Eukaryota > Metazoa > Arthropoda > Arachnida > Uropygi > Thelyphonidae > Typopeltis > Typopeltis vanoorti. Next base: position 2,383,167 of record NC_143571.1, read on the forward strand.
CAGCATCCTTCTCATTATTACGGCAATCCTCTGGGTTACCTTCACCACCTTTGCAATATGTTCCCTGAATTTCAGGTTTTTATCAATCATCACCCGAAGATCTCTTGTCTCCCATTACTTCCTCCAGTATAGCTCCTCCAACTGAGTATGCAGCCTCCCATCGATGGATCCCAACCTTCAAGACTTTACATTTTGCTGCATTAAACTAATACCCCCATTCATTTGCCCATCTGTCTAGTTTATTCAAATCCTCTTGCAGGACTAAAACATCTGCACTATTACTGATAACCCTTCCCAGCTTCACATCATCCACAAACAACTGAATAACCCCTTTCAATCCATTGATAATGTCAATGATATAAAGGTTGAACAATACAGGTCCCAGTACTGATGCAAATGGAATTACTTTTTGTCCAAGTTTTAGTTCAGGGGTAGGATGAAGACTATGTTTGCAACAAAAATGCATGAAAAAGTTTTCTGTGGCAAGGATTTGTACTCATTTAAATGTGCTCAATTTGAAAGATGGTCAATAACTTTGCTGCAAATGTCTTTCCAAGATCCTTATATTGCAAGAATGACAAAAGGTGTTAAAGGCATCTGGGGAGTGGAAGGAGGGTAAGATAGTGCCACTACATAAGGGTGGTGGGAGAATGGAGGCATCAAATTATAGACTAGTTTGTATTACTTCTGTGGTTGTTAAGGTACTGTAAAAATTGGTAAGAGCTCATATACAAAATTGGGCAGATGAAAATAATATAGTCTGTGAAGTTCAGCATGGATTTTTTCATGGGCGTTCTTGTTTCAGTAATTTCATTAACTTTTCTGATAAAGTAACAAGAATGGTTGATCAGGAAAATGCATACACTATAATTTTTTTTTTGATTTTGCAAAGGCATTTGATCAAGTGCCATATGATAAACTGATATTTAAGGTGCAATGTATGGGATTTGGATTTTAAGTTGGTGGAGTGGATTTAAGTTGGTGGAGTGGTTGTCTAATAGATAGCAAAGAATTGTGTATAGAGGGACAAATATCAAAGAAAAGGAAAGTTACCAGTGGGGTTCCACAGGACTCTGTGTTGAGACCACTACTTTTCAACAGTTACATCAATGATGTTTTCAATGGAATTGAAGGAGATATTCAGTTTTTTGCAAATGACATGAAGCTGGGAGGGTTAATGAGAATAGTGCTGATGTAGTGGCTCTTCAGGAAGATCTGAATAAGCTGGAAAAGTGGACAGCTGAATGGGAATGCTAGTTTAATGTTACTAAATGTAAAGTTTTGAATTTTGGGAACTGCAGATGAGATACTGCATACTCTATATATGGATGTATAGTGAAGGAAGTATGAAAACTTGCAGTTATGGTGGATTGAAATTTGAAATTTAAGGGACATGTTGCAAAAGGTAATAAAAACAATTCAGAGGATTGCTACAATTTTAGATAAACATTAACCAGCATAGATAAAATGGTAGTGATTCCATTGTATAAGTCCTGATCAGGCTACATCTGGACTACTGTGCTCAAATCTAGTCACTGGGGTTTAGAAAGGATGAAGATACTTTGGAGGAGGTTGACAAAAATGATTTCAGAAGTGTGGAATGTTAGCTATAAGGATAGAATAAAATCATGCAGTCTGCAGAGTTTGGTTGATAGAAGATGAAGGGGTGACATGATGGAGACGTTTAAGCTCTTGAGAAGTATTTATTGGATGGATATGAGAGATGTTTCAGATAGTGGAAAATAAGTAAGGAACAAGAGTGATCCCTGGAAACTGCACAAGGAAGTGGTGAATAAGAAGGTGAGAAGTTTTTTTTTTTTTTTTATGTGGAGAATGGTGGGTGAGTAGAATGCATTGTCTGAGTACGTTTGTAAATGATAAAAGTGTGAATGAGTTTAAACTTTGGTATGATAGGCATGTTACAGGCAGGAGAGATTTTCTGTAAGTTTGTAGACTTCTGTAATATATGTATACTTATTTCACATTGTAATGTAATATGATGGGGTTTAGAACTTTTAACTTCTTATATAATGTATGTAATTGTTAAGGATATAAACCTCACTCTCTCTCTCTCTCCCCCCCCCCCCCCTCTATGAGTCTTTGACTCCAGAGAGTTAATGTAATAACAATAATGCTAAGTGCTTGTGTTTCTGGAAAGTATGTCCACACAATTCATCATGGAGAATATTTTCACAGGGAAAATTCCTCACCAGAAAATTCATCGCAAGGAAATTGAAATATATTATAATGATACACATATATGAAAAATTAATGCAAAACAAGACATATGTTAGAAAATAAGTTTCTTTCAGTATTTCTATATTATTAATATAATTGGATTTTATTTACCTTTTTTTATGATACTTTTATTCTGTATAAAGTGAAATTAATATTTTGATCACTGATCGGTGAGCTCTCTAATTTCTGTTTAATTCTTAAAATGTTAATCTTTTTTTCTTCTCACGTAGATACTACAGACTCTGTAGATGGGATATTGATATTTTACAAAGGTGATAGGGTGGTTAGGGAGTAAGAGCATGAAATTTAAGAATGTTTATTTATTTTTGTAACCTTTCATTATCCAGGGATAGCTCTTGTGCTTTCCTTATAAACACCTGTGTATTTTGGAATTAATTCCACATTTCATGCATAGTAAAGGGATTTTGAAGGCAATTATTGTTTTTTTACAACGATACTATATGATTATATGTGTACTTCTAAGCAATCACATTAAAGAAGAAAGTGATAGTGAAATTACATAAATCCTTGCATGGTGTAAATCATCTGTGTCTAATCGTTTAGTTGATAATACATTTTATCAACTAAATGATTACCAAAAATTATTTTATAAATTAACAAAAACAAAAATACAAATCATAAAAAAAAAAAAGAGAAATACATTAGGATTAATAAATTCTTAATTCCTAATGAAGTTTCAAAAGTCATGAGAAGATTTTGAGAATATAGGAGATAAAGATTATGAAGGTGCAAAACAGCATCCTAAATGGGAAAAAAAAACCTATAGAATAAGTAAAACATTTGAGATGTTTAGGCACATTTTTTAGTGGAGTCAATTAAATAAATTTTTCTCTTTTATAGGAAATAAAAGAGAAATTAGAAAAAACACTTAATAAACTGCTTTACAAGACAGAATTTAAAAAATCTGAACTTATATAGATCTGAAAACTGAGTTAGAAATAAAACACTTCATTACAGACTGGAGACAACAGATATGAGAGTTCTAAGCATATATCTGTCAACATCCTCTAAGAAAACTTAAAGGAAATACTGGAAAAACTTTTATTGGGATTATACTGATCAAGTGTATATAATAAACAACTAAGTTATACCAACTAGTTTCACCAACTAAGTCTGTTGGCATCTTCAGGGTACATAACTGATGTAAGGCACTAAAAAGTAAAAAACTGTTACAAACTAAAATCAACCGATTCCAATTATATTAAACAAAGAACAGAGTGCATACAATACATTCATAGAGCATGGATGATCTCACTTGTTGTTATTTAGGAATGTTCTATAGTTGGCACTATAATTCAGTTCTGGCGAGTTGAAGGATCTGATAAGGGTCTTCCAGATCACGGGCAAAATTAGTCCTTGGTTCCTGTTAAGGTTTTGTGTACAGCAGGCAACTATTGTGGCCTTCTTAAAAATTCGGGAGCGGAAGTCCTCCTCCATGTAAGGAATTGTGCTTATATCCCACTCTATGGTATGGTTCGTTCTTGAGAAATGAAATGCTAACCCCGATTTTTCTTCTCTGTTATTAATGACGTCACCTATATGTTCTTTTTGCCTAATTTCAAGGCTCCTTGAAGTTTGGCCGATGTAATTCAAGCTGCACGAGCATGGTATGTTATAAACTCCAGCATATTTGGGGAAAGGATGGTTATCTTTTGGAGATCTTAAGAATTGTCTAATCGTTTCTTGGGTTTAAAGGCCACTCTTATTTTATGTGGTCTAAGGAGTCTAGCAATCTTATTGGAAACTGTCCCTCTGGACTCTGGATGCCCCTTCACACAGGATTAGATGGAAATAAACAACAGTGTAACACAGAACTCATTGCAAGTAAGAGAGCTGCTGATATTTCATATCAGCAGCTATGAAATATTCCCCAAATTTCAACAAGTATGGCTGTATCATTTGCCAAAAATCTGTGAGACAGTCATTTCAAGATTGAATTCATACCAGTAAAACTTCTCTTTAAATTAGGATTCTGGATTTTTGTGCTACAATTTTAAAATATTCCCACTATTAACCACTTGTTATTATTTGTGTGCTAAAGTTGTTGAGTATAAACCAGTGAAATATTAGCAACTAAATAATTATTTAGTTTAATTATAATTATTTGTTTAATAATAATTTAATAATAGTTTAATAATAATTATATAAATAGTTATAATTATTATAATTAAATAAATAGCCTATTTATTTTCTTATTTTCTTTGTTGTGAATTAAATTGAAAAATAATCAAAGATAAACAGCTGCCAACTCCTGTGCTTTTCTACATGTCTAGAATGAAACAGTTGAGTGAAGAATAGAAATCATGGTTAAGACAATTCTGAGAAAAATTAAAGGAGTGAGCAGCTGGCATTAATGACAGAATCATATTAATAATGAAAAGTTTACAAAAGACTGTGATATCATAAGCATTCGAGAATGTTTGTGAACAGTGCTATTTTGAGGTGATATGGTCATTTTAACACGTTCGCTGCCAACTACGAGTATACTCGTATGTCGATTTACCGACCTCCTATGCCAAACACGAGTTAACCCTTAGTATAATTACCTTAATTTGGACCCTTGGATTCTGAATAAAGTGGAGAGTACGTCTGGGGGCTTGATAGAAGGGAAATAATTTCAACTAAAATATAGTATATTATGTATGAATATACTATATTCATACATAATATACTATATTTTGTATGAATATAGTATATTCATACAAAATATAGTATATTTTGTATGAATATAAAGAAGTCAACTACGAATATACTCGTATGTCGATTACAACCTCCTATGCCAAGCGCGAGCTAATCCGTAGTATAACACGTAATTTGTAAATCGATTTAAAACTGATAAAAATCAATAAAAAATAATAAAATGAAATCAATAAAATAATAACCAATTTATTCAAATTATGAATGATACACTTTAAAACAATTTTCCCGCACGATGGTGGTTTTTCCTGGTAAACAGGACAATAATAACAAGTTTCGCGTCGTTGTTTGTTTCGTGTACATACTCGGCATGGCTTTGTCAATGAATATTTTTTTCTCTAGGTGGTAAAATTTCCAAATAATGAATATCCTGAATCCTGCTGATAATCTGTGATGCTGTAAGCTTATCCATTCCAACAAAAACTGAGATAAATTGATCTCTAAATTTTAACGCAGTCATTGTGTTTCCAGTAATTATATTATAAAATTTATGCGCATTTTGAATGTATATATCAAGAATGCATATTGCCAATTTCTTTGGCCATCTAATTGTCTTTCATAAGGGGGAAGAGTAAGATAGCATTTGATCAGAAAGATCGATGCCTGACATACCCAAATTATAGTCCCTAACGATATTTGGTTTTAATTGAATTTTACCATTCCGATTTTCTGCTTCAACCATTTAAAATTTGTGCATATTTGAAATGGAAAGAACTTCCCTCTTATCTTCCATTTGCGATGATGAATCATTAAATTCATCATCACTCATATTAGCATAAACTTCTAATTCTTTATCAGTAAGTTTTCTTTTACTGGTCATGGCAAAACTCAAGGTTTTTAGAGACTAGACACAATAAACACATTCGTCAGCGCATGTAATATATGGGTGGGGGGTGATACGAGATTATTCATAGTTGGCGTATAAAACAAAATTCTGTCTGATAAGCCGGCTACGAGATTACTCGTAGTGACCTTGAAGACGCGAAAGCGCTTGGCGTGCGGGGACAAACTATGCCCGAGGAGCGTGGCAGCGAACGTGTTAAACAGAATGAAGTGTTACCAAAACAGGTATGAGATGCCAGGATGAAGAGGAGGAAAATGCAAAACACAGCCAAGATCTAGGTGGATTAATGCAGGCAGTAGTGTCTTTGAAAACTGAAAAGTAGGACCTGATAATATTGGTTAACTGAAAAATAAGAGATTGATTTGAACTAAAACTGTTATAGAAAGCTAGTAAATAATCATACAGTTCTATCATAGTATCTTGTATATCCCTTGAGGATATACAACAAGAAATGATGATGACGATGACAATGGGAGTTAGAAGTAATAATATCAGTGTCATGACCTTTCTGAAAAATTTTAATAACTTGTACAGATAAATGGTGTATGCTTTTTAAATGTCATGAAGTGCATAGTTTTGCACTATGGAATACAGGAACATAACATTGTTTACCATACTGGTGCATCAGTGGTATCTGAAGGTGAAGAAGATATGGGATGACATTCAACAATGACCTGAAGTCCAAGGTACATTTTGCAATAATTGCAAACTCCTTAGTGCACTGTTGTTATGATGAAGAAGCCATCAAAGCATTACTGTTTCACTGTATTATGTAAGCCTGGATAAGACTACCATGTACAAGTTTGGCTCGTGTTTCCTTTGGTGAAGAGAGAATTCTAAAAGGGAAGGTCTATTAAAAACTTGAGAAGGAAACATAGAGGAACCTGTAATGTTAAATGTAAATATAGACAGATAGGGGAATGTCAAGGGCTTAATGAATAAGAAGCCTATCCATGCAAATAAGTAGAGGATATGTATGCCTATCATGTCAGAGGATGCTCTGACATGATAGGCACACTTCACTTGTTCTTACCATTTTAATATGGACGATCATTCACAAATTGAAAGGTGGGGAAAGGACATGCAGCCATTCTTGGAAGATGAATAAGAGTGCAGTGAGGAGCAAAACAAATGAGGATTAGTTTCTTCCATGTAAAAGGTGTGAATGAGTTGAAGGTACAGTATGAGAGATCAGGTACTGGTTGAGTGTGACCTCTCATAAGTCCACCAACTTTGTGGAGGTATGTTAAAAATAACAAAAATAAAAAAGTTGATGTTAGAAATATTCATATAAAACATATTTTGCAATAATGTCAAATTTCCCTATCCAAATGACATACATACCAGTGTCTGCTGTAAGTTACCTAAGCACCGATGAGAATTTCCTAATCCGCGATATGCCCTTTCCTGGTCACGTGGAGATTGCCCTTTCAAAGCAACAGCAAGATATTGCTCATGACATTTCACAGCTTCTTCAAAGTCTCCCAATGCATCATAACAATCTCCTAGATTACCATAGGCTCTTCCTTTATCTACAAGTGCTGTATTGCTTCCCAACTAATGATGAAAATAAATTGTACAAAACATTATTAAAACAAATTGTTGGTTTTTCCATTTGACAACAAGTTTTTTTTTTATAATAGTATTACTCTCACAATAGTAATTTTAAGAATGAAATGATACCACAGATATAATAATTCAAGTAACTGAATTAATATTTCCTATATTTTGCCAAAGTCAAATTGGCATCATCCATGAACAATGCACAAGTAAAGATACATACATGACATGATAGGCACACTTCACTTGTACTTACCATTTTAATATGGAAGATCATTCATAAATTGAAAGGTGGGGAAAGGACATGCAGCCATTGTTGGAAGATGTATAAGAGTGCAGTGAGGAGCAAAACAAATTATAAGGCGAGTGTTATACTAGTCTTAGGTATCAACTAGCAGCAGTTCAATGGAGGGCAGAATTGGAAGGCCAGGATATCATTAGTGCTTGGGAAATTGTGAAAGAATATTTGTTAGCAGCAATAGCAAGCTGTATTCCATGGGTGAAGAAGAGAAAACAATTTGGTGTAAAGTGGATGACAAACGATATCAAACAGGAACTGCAGTTGAAAAAGAGATTACAGAAGATATACAAGGAGAGGGGTGGAGGACAGATACATGAAGAATATAAGATACAGGCCAGGAGAGTGACCAGAATGGTGAGTAAGGCAAAACTGGAATATGAGTAGAGGTTGGCACTAAGATCCAAAGAAAATCCTAGGGAATTTTTTAGCTATGTGGCCAGCAGGCAGAGAAATGATTGTGGAAGAATGACATTGCGGGATAAAAATGGGAATAGAGTGACTGATGAAGAGGACATAGTGGAGTTGTTCAATGAGCACTTTATCGGAGTATTTCATCCTGGAGGAGGTTTTAATGCTAGAGGGACAGGGCAGGATCAGGGTTTAGAGGTGCAAGAGGAGAGGGTGTTCAAAATACTGAGTACTCTGGATACCAATAAAGCTGTTGGACTGGAAGGTATTTCACCATGGCTTTTGAGAGAACGTACTAAAGAACTGACAGCTCCGTTGACCTGGCTTTTCAATAAAAGTCTGGCTGAAGGAAAGGTACCCAGGGATTGGAAGGAAGGTAAGATAGTGCCGCTGCATAAGGGCAGTAGCAGACTGGAAGTGTATAATTACAGGCCTGTTTGTGTGTCATCAGTAGTTGTTAAGGTCTTGGAGAAATTAGTGAGGGACAATATATGGCATTGGGTAGATGAGGGTAATGATATCTGTGAGAATCAACATGGATTTGTTAAGGGGCACTCTTGCTTTAGTAATATGAATGTCTTTTATAATAAAGTGAAAAGAACAGTTGATGAGGGAAAGGCATATGCTGCCATTTTGTTGGATTTTGCAAAGCCGTTTGACAGGGTGCCACATGATAATCTGATATTTAAGTTGCAGTACATGGATTTAATGTTGGGCTAGTCAAATGGGTTCAGGATTGGCTGACTGATAGGTATCAGAGAGTTGTGTATGATGGGGCAATATCAAGGAAGCAAAAGGTTACAAGAAGGATTCCACAGGGCTCAGTACTGGGACCTGTAATATTCAATCTTTATATCAATGATATTGTCAATGGATTGCAAGGGGACATTCAGTTGTTTGCAGATGATGTGAAGATGGGAAGGATTATCAGTAATAGTGCAGATGTGGCAGCCCTGCAAGAGGATTTGAATAAACTAGACATATGGGCAAATAAATGGGGATATCGGTTCAATGCAGCAAAATGTAAAGTCTTGAGGTTGGGGATCCATCGATGGGAGGATGCGTACTTGATTGGAGGAGCTGTACTGGAGGAGGTAGGGGAGACAAGAGATCTGGGAGTTATGATTGATAGAAAACTGAAATTCAGGGAGCATATTGCAAAGGTGGTGAGGGTAACTCAGAGGATTGCTGCAATACTGAGAAGGACGCTGATCTACAGAGATAAAAGAGTTATCATTCTGTTGCATAAGGCCTTGATCAGACCACACTAAGACTATTGTTCTCAGATTTGGTCCCCAGGATTTGAAGGGTATAAATTGACTGTGGAAAGGGTACAGAGGCAGATAACAAAGATGGTTTCAGGACTGTACAATATGAGTTATGAGGATCGACTGAGGGAATGTGGACTGCAGAGTTTGGTGGACTGAAGAAGGATGAGATGATATGATCGAGACTTTTAAACTGTTGAGAGGCAGTTACAGGGTAGATACTGGAGAGTTCTTTCACTTGGTGGAATGGCGGGAAGGAGCGATGACATGGGGCCATTCCTGGAAGTTACGAAAGGAGGCTGTGTGCACAAGAGGGTGAGGAGTGGTTTCTTTGCATGGAGGGTAGTTGAACCTTGGAATGCATTGCCTGAGAGAGTGGTTGGAGCGAGAACGTCAATCGGTTCAAGGAGTGGTATGATAAACTTTGTATTTCCTGAAAACAACTTCTCACAATGAGTCTTTTGACTCCATGAAGGCCTGGATAATAATAATATATGCAGGAACTAAAAAGAGTAAAAGAAACTAATGTGAAGAAACAAGGCAATCCTAAAATACACATGTTGAACAGATTTATTTTATTAATTACTAATAAAATAAAACTTGACGTTTCGACCCCTGTATCGAGGTCATCATCAGAAGAATACAAGTGTATAAGGAACCAAGCAACATGCTCATGCCCTGTATACCGGTAAACTAAATCTATGTAGTTAATTAATCCTTTTCCCTAGTCTGACCTCTTGTGATAAAAAAATAAAATAAAATAAAATAAAAAAATTTTAAAAAAATAATAACAGATAAATAAATTAAAAAAGAATAATAATAATAAAAAATAAAAATAAATAAATAAATAAATAAATACAACTATAATAAATTGCTAAAGTCCTCATGTATTAATATTCTTCTGGATAGTTCTGATTGTTATAATATGATTTCTTTCAGTTGCTGTTGAATGTTACAAACACTTTACCAGTTGTCTTCTTTGCAGTGGGATTTTTCTATGGCTAGTTTGGGTTGTTATACAGGTTGTAGATGGGTCTTCCACATTCTTGAAATGGTTAGGCAATCAGATTTGGGTTGTGTTGTAGCATTTCACATGACTCTTTAAATTTTCTCTCAAACCAGGTTTTGGTGCAGTGTAGGGACTTGGTATTTTTCCAATCAATTCTGTGGTATGTTTGGAGTGCATGGTCAGGAAGGCCGGTTTTCCCAAAATGGAGGTATTTAATGTGTCGTTTGTATTCGTCTTGTCTGATTGGGATAGTTTGCCCTGTTTCCCCTATGTATGGTATGTTACATGTGCATTGTATTTTGTATTTGTTGTTGATGTAAGGATTTATTTATTTGTTGATCTAAAGATCCTCTTCCACCCCTGGGTGGGCTAAGTGTGGAAGAGGATCTTTAGAAGAACTGAGTAGGTGTCTTAACTTATTTGGGGATTTAAAGGTGGTTTTAATGTTTTATTTGCATAGTGTTCTGTCTATTTTTTCAGACATGCCTCTAACATAAGGAATGGCAATAGAATTCTTGAAATCATTTTTGTTCTTACTGGTATCTTTATGGAGGATCTTTTGAATAGTTTTTTTACTGTATCCATTTTTGATAAATGTTTGGTTGATGATCTTGTATTCCTGGTTTAGAGCCTGTTGATTAGAACAAATAGTTAGGATTCTGTGTTTAAGGGTGCTTATGACACCTAGTTTTTGTGTTGGGTAGTGGTGGTAAGAATTTTTGTGTATATATTGGCCTGTGTGGTGTAGGTTTGCAGCAAACTGAGAAGGTGAGACAGCCAGAGAGAAGACGTGTGACAAGTGTGTCTAGGAAAGGAAGAGAGTTGTTTTTTTTCATTTCAATGGTGAATTGGATACATTTGTGTTGTTTGTTTAGGTGGCTAAGGAATGTATTTAGAACTTCGCGGCCGTGGGGCCATATGGCGAAAATATCGTCGACGTATCTGAGCCAAATTTCAGGCTTTAGACATGCTGTCTCTAGAGCACGTCGCTCAAAGTCTTCCATATAAAATTAGCTATTGGGGGGGGGGAAGTGGTGAGCCAATGGCTGTACCTTCTTTTTGAAGGTAAAAATTGTTTTGCCACACGAAATATCCGGAGTGGAGTACGTGGGCAAAGAGGGCCGTGATGTCGTGTGAAAATATGTTCTGTAGGAGAAAGATCATGTCATTGATTGGGACATTGGTAAAAAGGGAAGTTATGTCAAAGCTGACTAATAAATCTTGGTCGTTGAGTGTAATGTTTTTAATTTTATTAATGAAATGGTGTGTATTTTTTATGTAGGAAGGGGGACTGACCAACCAATTCCTTGAGTGTGGTAGCTAATTTTTTGGGTAAGTGATAATTTGGGCTGTCAATTCCTTCAACAATCGGACATAGCAGTGTGCCTGGTTTGTGTATTTTTGGCAGGCCATAAATTCTGGGCGCACGGGCATAATGAGGTATTCATTTTTTTGTTGTTTCTTCGTACCATGTGTGGACGGATTTGATTAATTCAGTTGTTTTCTTTTTGTTATGTTTTGTGGGGTTGTAGTTTACCATTTGGCAGGTGTTGTGGTCCGATATTAAATGGTTTATTTTTTTCAATGTATGTTGTACAGTCTAAAAGGACAGTGGCATTGCCTTTATCTGCTTTCGTGATTATGTCTTGGTTATTTTTTAAGGATTTAAGGGCTAGATTTTCGGTTTTGTTTAAGTTGGTGCTTAGTTTTTTGTTTGAATTTAGTATACACGATGTTTCCATTTGTATTTTACCAGCCAAAATGGTGGGGAGGGATCTTAAGCCTCTCTTGATATGATACACGATATCAAGTTTGTTCACTGACCTAATTAACTACGTAGATTTAGTTTACCAGTATACAGGGCATGAGCATGTAGCTTGGTTCCTTATACACTTGTATTCTTCCGATGATGACCTCGATACAGTGGTCGAAATGTCAAGTTTTATTTTATTAGTAATTAATAAAATAATTTGTTCAACACGTGTGTTTTTGTGTCCCTAAATTTACAAATATGAGTGCTGATCACCGTGTAACTTTAAAAGAAAGAATCCTAAAGTCTGATTGCATCACTTAGCAGGTTTGATTGGATCTCAACAGTTGAGCTGTTGAGATCCAATGACTTCCAGATTTAATGAGAATAATTCATGACTTCCAGATTTAAGGCATTTTATGAATCCAATCTTATTCAGGTCTGGACTGTTTTCTTAGGCAGAAGCTCATTTAATAAACAGTCTTTCATACTTGTATTTGCTTCTATGAATTGGCCTTTTCCCAACAGATTCTGTGGCAAGTGTCCTGGTCTAAAAGTCTCTTGAGCAGACATAATGGTGATACCATAGTCATAGTTTTGTGTTCAGAGATTCTGATGATAGCTGTCCTGCCTGTTTGGCCATAGTAAGAATGTTTACAGCTGCAGAGCACTTAGAAGACATCAAGCAAATCTAAGGAATGCAGTTAGTCCTTAGGAACAATAAGGGATGCCAATTTTTTGTGTGATCCAAAAGTGGTAACTATACTGTGTTCCACTGAAGCATGCAGGAAATCGCTTCCTCATAGAAAACAGCCAATTCCACTAACAGAAAATAGTCCCTTCTTAGAATGCAATTAATATATCATTTGGACATAAAATTATGAGTGTATTTAGTCTTTTATAAATTAAAGGGAAACTGGGAGGCCCAGGGTGGACAGGGATACACAGCGTGAGAAAGGTGGATGCTCCAAGAGGAGGTGAGAGCATGTGTAGGCAGGAAAGTAATGGGATGACCAGGGATCAAGAGGAAACAGATGTTGTTGCAAAGGGTTCTAAAATGAAGAAGCAGAAAGAGAAATGGCCCCAGTCCAGCATGGAGAGAGCACATCGAGTGAATGGTATCAGTGGAACTAGCTGTAGATCCAGAAATGAGTTGTTGTGTTTGTATACCAATGCTAGAAGCATAAGAAACAAGGCGGATGAAATAGTTGCACTAATTGTGTCTGTGTACCCAGAGATTGTTGGAATAAGTGAGACATGGTTAGATGAGGACGACATCCTGACAGGAATAGAGATGGAAAGGTATGATGTGTTTCGTGAGGATAGAAGGGATAAAAAGGGAGGGGGAGTGCTATTGATGATAGAGAAAGAGTTATGTCCATACAAGGTAGAGATGCAAGAGGGAAATAGGGCCAGTGGTTTTGAGGCAGTATGGTGTGAGATAGAGGTGAATAGAATCAAATACTTGGTGGGATGTTGTTATAGACCTGGTAATGTGGATGGTGGTGATAGTGAAATGTATAGTCAAATAAGCCAAGCAAATAAGAAAAGGGTGATCATTATGGGTGATTTTAATTATGGCAATATAGACTGGATTGAAGAGATAGAGACTGGAAGTAGAGAAAATGAGTTTCTTGAGTTTTTGAGGGATAACTACCTCAGACAGTATGTAACAGAGGGCACACGAGGATTAAGGGTCTTGGATTTGGTCATCTCATCGGAGGATGTAATTATAAATGAGGTGTCAAATCATCCACCAATTGGTGAAAGTGACCATGAGGTGATTACCTGGGTGGTTGCCAGCAGTGCAAGGACCCCTGTGAAAAAAGGGTATATGTGGAACTACAAGGGGGGTGATTATGAAGAGGTCAGGAGACAGCTTGCAGATGTAGCATGGAATGAGGAGTTAGCTGGAAAAGAGATCAATGCAGCTTGGGAGATTTTCAAAAACTATTTAGTAGATGCAATGTCTAAATGTATACCACGGGTGAGAAGGTTAAATAAGGTAGGTGTGAGATGGATGAATAAAGAGATTAAGCATGCAATACAGAAAAAAAAGGCATTGTGGAGACAGCATAAGAGAAGTGAAAGTAACCAATTTCATGAGGTCTACAAAGACCAGGCAAGGAGGGTGACTTGGTTGGTGAGAGTAGCTAAAGAGAGGTATGAACAGCAGTTAGCTAATGAAGCCAAAAAGAATCCTAGGGAGTTCTTTCGATATGTAGCCAGCAAAAGAAAGAATGATTATGGAAGGATGACATTGATTGGAGGAAATGGTATAAAGACAGCTGTTGCAGAATGTGTTGTGGAGATACTTAATGAGCAATTCATAAAGATCTTTCAATCTTGTGAATGTGACTTCATGGAGAGATTAAGAGCAGTTGATGATGGGGAGGAGAGACTGACTGTAAGTGAGCAAGAGGTGTTTGGGGAGTTGAGTAAACTAGATGTAAATAAGGCTGTGGGACTTGATAATATATCACCACGTATTCTGAAGGAGTGTGCCAGAGAGTTGACACCTGCCTTGACATATTTTTTTAATACGAGTCTTGCACTTGGTCAAGTTCCTAAAGAGTGGAAGGAGGGCAAGATTGTGCCACTTCATAAAGGAGGTGATCGAACTCAAGCATCAAACTATAGGCCTATCTGTGTGTCAGGTGCAGAGTTGTAAGTTGTTGGAGAAGCTTGTGAGAACTAGGATCCAGAGTTGGGTTGACAACAATGGTATAATCTTTGATGGACAGCATGGATTTGCTAAAGGGAGGTCATGTTTTAGTAATCTACTTACTTATTACAATAAAGTGACTGCTTCCTTGGACAGAGGAGAAGGATACACAGTAATATACTTGGATTTCGCAAAGGCTTTTGATAGAGTACCTCATGATAAGTTGACAGTCAAACTAGAGCAGATGGGGTTGGATATTAGATTAGTGCATTGGATTGGAGACTGGCTATCTGATAGGTATCAACAAGTTGTGTATGGGGGTGCAATATCCAGGAAAAGGAAAGTCACTAGTGGAGTGCCTCAGGGGTCTGTTTTAGGGCCATTACTATTTAACTTATATATTAATGATATTGGTGAAGATTTGGATGGAGATATTCAGTTGTTTGCAGATGATGCAAAGTTGGGACGAACCATAAAGAGTAGTGAAGATGTTGTGGCCTTGCAAGAAGACTTGAATAAAGTGAGTGATTGGGCAAGCAAATGGGGATGTGAGTTCAATGTTGCAAAATGTAAAGTTTTAAAATTTGGAAAACAAAGATGGGATGCAGAATTTATGCTTGGTGAGAATATACTGTTGGAAGTAGAGGAAATAAGAGATCTGGGGGTGATAGTGGATAAGGATCTAAAATTTAGGGGACACATCGCCAAAATTGTGAAGACAACACAACGACTTCTGGGAATGATGCGGAGGACACTGACATGTAGAAGTAGGGAGATACTTGTTCCAATGTATAAGGCTTTGATTAGGCCACACTTGGACTATTGTGCCCAGATTTGGTCACCGGGTTTTCAGAAGGATGAAGAGATGTTGGAAAGGGTCCAAAGGCGACTGACTAAGGTAGTTTCTGACCTCTGGAATGTTGAGTATGAGGAAAGATTGAAAAGATGTAATTTGCAGAGTCTCGTGGAGAGAAGGAAGAGGGGAGATATGATAGAGACCTACAAGTTGGTAAGGGGTTGTTATAGGATAAATGGTGGAGAAGTTCTACAGAGAATAGTGGGAGATCAGGGGAGAACCAGAGGTCATCCCTGGAAACTGTATAAGGAGGGTGTGAGTAAGGGAGTGAGAGGCAGGTTTTTTTCGTGCAGAGTTGTGAGTGATTGGAATGCCTTGCCTGAGAGCGTGGTGTCTGCAAGTAGTTTGAATGTGTTTAAGACACGGTATGATGAGATGTGTGTGTAAGATAAAAGGACCTCCTAGATGAGTCTTTGACTCCATGAGGTCTTGTTTAATAATAATAATAATAATAATAAATAAATAAACTGGCTGATTGGTTTGACCAATCACATTGCTCCATGGTCATGCCATGATTTCAATATCAAAATAAACAACATGTTGGATGAGACAGGTATTTCGAATGCAACTCCAGATTTTTTTATTCGAAATTCTCAATGGGAAAACATTGACAAGTCAGTCAAAGCAAATTTGATAAATATTTATGCAAAAGCTGTGAGCTTTACACCCTGGCAAGACCAAGGAAGAAAGTGTAGTAATGGTGAGTGAGCTGACTGGTATTTCAGAGAGAACCATCTTCAGTGTGAAAGCTGATAAAAAGAGGTAAGAGGTCACATGTGTTGAAGACAACACCCAAAAAAGCAAGCACAACGGGGACTTAAACTTGGCCAATCCAGTGCAACGCACTCGATGCCAAGATTTGATGACTTTGTTCGATCTGCCATTTGCCAAAAGATTCGTGCATTTTTCTTCAAGAAGGAGCAGCACCTACTGAACAAGCTGATTGTTGAAGTTAACATTGATCCTGATCTGCAACAAATATCAAGAACAACATTTTATCAGATAGTGGAGGATCTTGGCTTCATGTACATAAAACAGCAATGTGCATCAGCCTTCATAAAATGAGAGGATGTAATTGCTTGGTGACATCCATTCAATAACGACTGCCATTGTTAACTGTTATTCTGAAAAATTGCTTCAATTTGATTAACTTCAAAATTCAAACACAACACACTTGGTCACAACAAAACAAGACTAAAATTATGCTAAAATTACACTAAAGTTATATATCATTACCAAAAGATAAGTTTCAATTAATATTGAAACTTATCTTTTTTTCACAGATTGTATTTTGCAGGAGACTGAACTTTTCACCCTCTAACAGCCCCATATAGATCATATAAATCATTAAAAAAAGGCTGATTAGCTTTATAATTCTCTACTAGTTTCTTTTAACCTCCCTACCGGCCAATGTGGATGAAATAGTGACACCAAATTGCACTTCTTATCCACATTATTCAATGGGTTTTAGAGTTTCATATCCAGATTTAGCTTGACGTCTATAGACGTCGTGGCCAGTTGGGGGGTTAATACACTTCTCCAGGAGAGCTTGCAAAGTATAAGATGACAAAATAGATGTTTACTGCATACAAATGATGGAATCAATCCTTGAAAAGGGGTTAACAGTGATTATGTGCTTAGCAGGAAGCTTCGGAAAACAAAAATCAAGCCATCATTCTACATTAAGACTGGTCATTGTTCATCAAAAATCTTATGTAGACAGACACCTTAGATATGGTGCACGTTATGTATTTAAATATAATAATTAAACATCTCTATTGTCATTTGACTTATACTTTGCAAACTCTCCTGAAGAAGTGTATAAAAAGTGTATATGAAAGTAATAGATTATAGTGCTAATACAGGTGACTCTCATCACAATAAATACCACTGTAACAAATTACTAACTAGTCCCAACAAAGACAGACTTCGTAGGTACAGTACAATGCTAAAAAAAATCACTAGAACAAACTATACACTATAACAACTATTCCTACAGTCATTACGCTTTTGCTATAGTTAGAGCAGCTGTACAGTATGTTTTTTGTGTTAATTTGGTCTACATACTGGAACTCTCAAGGAATGAAATCTTTCCCCATTGCATCTTACTGGTAACAATATGTGGCATGTGGTAGTGAAGCTTGGAATTTAACAAAATATATGGTTCACAGATTGTACTCAGAGAAGAATGAAAAGGAATATGTTTGGTGTAGTGTGTAGAGACAGGATACTCTCTCAGTTGATGAGTTCAA
The DNA here is from genome assembly GCF_054136105.1 of Typopeltis vanoorti. Lineage (NCBI taxonomy): Eukaryota > Metazoa > Arthropoda > Arachnida > Uropygi > Thelyphonidae > Typopeltis > Typopeltis vanoorti. The sequence continues at coordinate 2,401,036 of NC_143571.1, forward strand.
GAATAAGTATACAGGATATTGTCCAATACATCATACATTCAAAGTTGGGCAGGACAAATTATAAGATAAAACTGAGATAACTTTCATCTGCCTAACAGATGGTAGTATGCAGACAGAAAGATCAACTAATAGATTTTGAATGAGATTATGGGACTGCTGTAGTGCAGTAAATGAGGAATGCTGAAAGGAGAGTGGAATGGAGCAAAATGAAGCAGTAGATCCAAGATAAAGAAGAGAATGATGAACTCAGCTGTCATTTTATAGAAAGGGAGTAAATTATCAGAGATAAGACTTAAAGATGTATCCCCCCCCCCACCCACCCATCATATTTCTCTCCACTCATTTTTGAATTCTACCCTTAATTTTCAAATATTTTAACTGCTCCTAGGTTTCTACTCCCTTATAGTGTTGAAGATCTTTCCAGTACTGAGACAAATTAACTAGCCTGATCAAGGACTTCCAGTTTTTCCCATGCTTATCTCATCTTCCTACCATCTGTGGAATAATAATTATTCTTCATTTTACTTACCACTTGGTGATAGAAGTCTTTGAGTCTTTGGCCTGCTCAGTTAATTACATCTCATCTGATTTTGGTGGCCAGAGTAGGTAAGGTCACTCTACTTGCCTGTGCTTTGTACTACTCATGAGCTTGCTGGCTCAATTTTCTTTATATTCTCTTTTGTAACTTCTTCCTTTATTATATTGTGAAATTTTTATCTCTTGACTCAGTTAAAATCTTTTTCATAATCTGTAAATTCTCCCCCTCCTTTTTTTTCTATGGTTTTTTTTAGTCTAAGTGTAAAAAAATCACCCATGAAACACCTGTCTTTCCTTAATCTGTCCTAATCCTCTAATAACAAACTCTCAGCAATACAGGCAGTCCTTTTTATTTAAAATATTACTCCATAATTTGATTATATTGGATGAATTTAAGAGAAACCATCAGGGGCATTAATGACTACTAGAGTAGAATTTCACTGACCGCTTTTTTGATTTTGCATTGATTGACTAATAATGACAGTTTGGAAAACTCGTTCGCAGAGTACATAAGTTCTTTTCGCTATACACTTTGGTATTAGGTCTAGCTACTCACTGATGAAGCCTCAAAAAAGGCTGAAACCGGTCTGGGTAGTGACCTCCCTCCATAATGTAATAACAGCATACATTTCCTAGGAAATGTGTTTTTACATTATGGAAAATACCTAAGAATAGCGATCTGAACTTCCTCCACTTCTGCCACGAGTTGCCCGGTACTGTACTACGTACTATGATCACTTGCATTGGCTAACGCTAGTGTCGCCGATACTTTATAGTTTACTATAATTGGGAAGAAACTCTCTGATTCCGATCTTTGAGTTTCTTATTCGGTTTTAAAACTATGCGGGATTTAATATCCCCTTAATTTAAGTAATGACAGTTATAATAATAATCTTGTGCTAAACTTAGGCTAGCTTTTGAGAATCAAATTAATTGTGAAACAACTACAGGATACATGATAATGACTGCATTCCCAACTGAACTTTCAGAAAGTAAAATTTTATTTTATATGTACTCTTATATAACAATGTTACTGTTCTACGTTTAAATAGTTTTAATATTATAATTCCGGTGTTTAGGATTTATACATTGATTGTTATTCATAATGGTATTTTAGGGATGAGATGACAATATAGATGAAATAATAATAATGTAAGTATTCTTTCCAATATTTTTTCAGAGCCTCCATTCTTTAGTCAGTTTTGACAGAGCCCTTTAGTTGGAAAGATCTGGGTTCGAATCCCATCTATGACATGAAGAATATTTTTTAGGGTTTTTCAATCAAATGTGAGTACTATCTCATATGGTTGTGAAGAGCTTTTTCTCCTAGAAACCCAGGTTTTTCATCCCTCAAAACAGGCAAAAACCAGTCCTTTGCAACACATATCTATAGACATAAATATTTAGCGCTTGGAAAGGAAGGCCTTTTCTATAGGTAAGAGGTCAACATCTGATTGATTTTGTAGAATAGTGATTATAGAACAAGGATACTATGCTGTTCTACACATGCTCGCAACTGAATTAAAAACGTCTATGCAGATGTATGAAAATGTTACTTACACAGTGCATATGTGAATTACTTAGTTATTTGTGTCACCAGGTGTTCTAGGCAATATTTAAGAATGCTGCTTTCAGTACTTGTCAATAATGTTAATCACAGTGGGAGAAACAAAGAATCTTTCGAAGTTCAATAAAGAGCTTATTGTGAGTACCCATCTGGCTGAAGCTACAAGTTTGATAACAGCAGAGTTGACTGGTTTCTCAAAAGGTAAGATATCCCAGGGGTTTAATCAGTGGAAAACTAACCCACGTTGCTTCTCTAAAATCTTTGGTCCTAAGATAGATAGTCTGTCAGAAATGAGATTGCTGTCATCTGAGAAGGCTTAACAGAACTTTCTGCATGCAGCAATTGATTGAAGCATTTAATGAAGGCTGTTTTTGACCCATATCTCACTGAACTATGTGCAGGGAATTGAAGAGAACTGGTATTGGCAGTCACATGTTTATATGGAAACCACCGATTTCTGTGAAGTTTGTAATTCAGTGGCTGGTATGCATATAATCACTATTCTCAGCACTTGAAAAATTTTGTGCTGGCTTTTCAAGCAAATCTCAACAGTCAGATGTCAGACTGGGTGTACTCTACCACAGCCACCTACTGTATCATAGGCATGTGTTAAATCCTAGATGTGGTCAAATTATAAGGTTTGCGAATATTATGGTTCATTTTGATCCTGTATAACTAACTACCAGTGTGGTAGTTATACAAGGTATAGTTAAGCAAATATGTTAACTACTATTAGTGTGTTTATCAGTCTATGAAGAAAAATTCATTTAAGTAATATAAGTAATACATGGCAATTTATTATTTTTATTATATTTTTATAAGTAATAACAAGACATTTATTATGTTTTTTTTTTATTAGTGATACTATTTTTCACTATATTTTTGCTTCTGGCATTTATTCAAGACCTGGTCTTGAAACCAGGTCTTGAATCACATGGGGAAAAAAAAAAAAAAACCAACCAATTTCTTCTCTACCATTATAAACAAAGGCTGAAAACATTCAATATCATAAAAATGTTAATTAAAAAAAAAAAAACTTAGGTGTATACACATAACTAAATTAGTTCATTCCTGAATTCTGATTGATTCTGAAACATTGCCAGAACAGGGCCAGTGTTGTCATATAACAGAGCACCAACTCAGATAAAAATCAAGATCAAAAACTTGATCTTGATTTTTATCTGAGCAGAGACCACAGTAAAACTATGCCTTATATCTGTGGCGCATCTGGGAAGGTAGCAAAATTTCCTAGAGAAACATAATCTATGCTCTATTCCACTTTAAGATTGCAGCCTGTTCACTGCAAGAAAGATTCACATTCCTCTGTGCCCCATGCTCAAAGGTGCTCAATCAATATCATAAAAATTTTAATTAAAAAAAAAAACTTAGGCGTATACATATAACTACATTAGTTTCAGAATCAATCAGAATTCGTTCCTGAATTCTGACTGATTCTGAAACATTGCCAGAACAGGGCTAGTGTTGTCATATAATAGGGCATCAATAGCACCCCTTTTCTGCCTGTCAGCCAACTTATGTAACCCCAAATATTCAGCCAGTCCACAAGATTCATTCTGTAGACCTGCTACCATCTTGGTCACTTGTCTCTGGATCCTCTCCATCTACTCCTTATCCATAAGAAACTCAGGTGACCAGATCTATAAAGAGGTATAATAACCTGCTTGTCTCTGCTCGTCAGGGTATTCTTCAGTAACCAAGTAATCTGATGAGATGCATTTGCCATTTTTGCAATATGCCTGCTAAACTTTAACTCCCTATCAAGCAACACTCTCAAATTCCTGGCTTCATCAATTCCCTAGAGTACAGTTCCATCAAGGTGGTACACAGCTGGCAATCTTTTCACCCCAAAATGCATAACCTTACAACTGGCATGGTATATAAGGTGATTTTAATATTTGAAATGATTAGTACTTGTAAGATGGATTACACTTGAATGGGTTTCGTATTAGGTTCTTGGAGATATTGTTATTCAGTGAAAGAGTTAACATGAATAGGTAAGTAAATTATATGTGTTTCTGGATGAATGCATTAAATTAAGAGGTCAAAATTGAGAGTGTAATGATAGAAAGAGAAAGTGAGACAGAGGGAGAGAAAGGATGATGGTATGTTAGGGATGATCCAAGAATAGTATAAACAGGCTTCATTGAGAGGAGATGGGGGGGGGAGACTGTGAAAATAGGGTTGGGGATTTGGTTGAGGAAAGATCTCTAGTTTCCTATTTGAACTGACCAGGTTTTAAGAGTTACTGGAATAATCACTGGTGTGATGGCTGGCAATCATTCATGCAATAATGCCAGTACTATCAGGAATAAATGGGAGAAGTTCTTAGCATTTGTAGATGTTTTTCTTCTTCAGTCTTTTCTGAGCTTTAAGACGCATGACCTGCCAATTATAATTTTTTTTTCTGTAACCTTTCAATAGGGTAAGATGGTTACTCTTCGTGTGTAGAGGCTTAAGTGCTGTGAGAACATCATGTTGGAGGCTTAATGGATTTTTTACAACGCTCAAAAAGAATTAAAATAGAATTTAATACTTCCTATATTTCGTCCTAGTCACTAGGACATCTACAGGGACTACAAAAACAATTAATGTAACATGCACACACAAATCTTACAATACTAAGCCCAACCACGTGGGTGACACTAAAGTCCTATCTAGGTGGAGCGCCCTCTAAGGGCAGTAGTAGGTGGCCTGGAATGTAAGGTGGAACCTCTGGTGATGAGTGTTTCCCAAATCTTCGGAAGCTTAATACAACCGTATTTATTAAGATTTGGTTGGTTTCTGAGAGCTGCTGCTGCTTCTAAGAAAAGTCTCTCTTTCTTGAATTTGCTGTGGTGGAGCATGGTAGTTTTCTTCCATGATACTCTGTGGGTGGTGTCCAAAACATGGTCAGCCAAGCCTGAATGGCCATAGTTGTGTTTACAGATGTAAGACTTGTCTGTCCAAAGTACGCCAGCTTACAGGAACAGGGTACTTTGTAAACTCCAGGCAGCGAGAGAGGAGGGAGCTGATCTTTCGTAGAACGGATAAGGGTAGCAAGTTTGCGGTAGGGATTATATGCTGTGTGTAGGCTGTACTTTTTTAGTATCTTGGCTATTTTTTCAGATGTGTCACGGATGTTGGGTATGGTGATGGCATTTTAAAAATCTTGTTGACGAGAAGGATGGGGAATGGGGGAGGAACTGATTATTTTTTTGATACTGTGTTCGCTGTAGCCATTGGAGAGGAAAGTGTTGTGTATGTGGTTAAGCTCAGTAGTAAGGGCGGTTCCACTGGAACAAAAATTGTGGGCTCTCTTGGTAAGAGTTTTGATGATGCCATATTGTTGTGAGGGGTGGTGGTGGTGGGAGAGTTTGTGAATGTATCTGCCTGTGTATGTGGGTTTTCTGTATACAGTGAAGCCAAGTGTATCATTAGGCAGGCATGTGACTAAGGTGTCTAGGAAAGGCAAACAATTGTTCTTTTCCTTTTCCATAGTAAACTGGATTCTTGGATGTAGGCTATTGAGATGACTGAGGAAGGAGTCTAACGTGTCTGGGCCATGAGGCCAAATAGAGAACACATCATCTACATATCTTAGCCAGATAGATGGTTTGAGTGGGGCTGAGTCTATGGCTCATTTTTCAAAATCTTCCATATAGAAATTGGCAGGGGGGTGAGAGGGGGGGATCCATGGTGGTTCCCTCTATCTGTTTGTAGATTTTGTTCTTCCAAGAGAAATACCCAGAGTTAATGGCAAAGGAAAAGAGATCTAAGATGTCAGAGGGAAAAACGTTTTCTAAGAGAGATAAGGTGTCAGTTAAGGGAATATTGGTAAACAAAGAGGAGATATCAAAGCTTACCAATATGTCTGCATTATTCAAGGTTAAATTTTCTGTGAGGGCTTTAAAGTTGGTCAAGTTTTTTATGTAGGAAGTGGACCTTCTGGTGAGGGGGGGTGGGTCAGAGAGTTGGCCAGCTGTTTAGGCAGTCTGTAGCAAGGTGCATTGGTGGCATCTACTATAGGCCTGAGTGGGGAATTGGGTTTGTGGATTTTAGGTAAACCGTATATTCGGGAGACACAGGAGCGGAAAAGTTTAAGTTTTTTCGTGACGTCAGGGGGCCAGGAGGTTACTTTTTTAAGTAAGATTTTTAATTTCTTAACTTGTGTTTTTGTGGGGTCGTGTTCTAGCGGGATGTAAGTAGCGCAATCGCAGAGGATAATGTTTCATTTTACGATTGTATTCACTGGTATTAAGAACGACTGTGGCATTACCCTTATCCGCTCTGGTGATGACGATACTTTTTTCTTTGCGTAGTTTCAGGAGAGCCATGCGTTGGGCATATGATAAGTTGCTTTTTGGAGGCGAAGAATGAGCGAGGATGTTGGCTACGTCAAGTCTGATGTTGTTGGCTATCTCCGAAGGTAAGCGACCGATACCCCGTTCAATGTTAACCATTACATCGAGCACTGGCACTTCCTTCAGAGTGACGGCAAAATTACAGCCGAGACAAAGGGTGCTGACGGCATCGTCAGTGAGCCTTTTGGAAGAGAGGTTTACTACTGTCTGGAGCAGTTGAATTTGTGGTTGTGGTTTGTCTTTAACCAGGTTGCTATATTTCTCGACGTGTTTATTTTTTATTTTTTGAAATTCTCTCTGTGCGGAAGTTTCCGAAAATTTACAATTTCCGAAAATAAACAATTGTTCCTGTAAGCTGGCCTACTTTGGACAGACAGGCAGATCAGCATCCATCCGCCTGGAGGAACACAAGTCTTACATCTGTAAACACAACTATGGCCATTCAGGCTTGGCTGACCATGTTTTGGACACCACCCACAGAGTATCATGGAAGAAAACCACCATGCTCCACCACAGCAAATTCAAGAAAGAGAAACTTTTCTTAGAAGCAGCAGCAGCTCTCAGAAACCAACCAAATCTTAATAAATACGGTTGCATTAAGCTTCCGAAGATTTGGGAAACACTCATCACCAGAGGTCCCACCTTACATTCCAGGCCACCTAGACAGGACTTTAGTGTCACCCATGTGGTTGGGCTTAGTATTGTAAGATTTGTGTGTGCATGTTACATTAATTGTTTTTGTAATCCCTGTAGATGTCCTAGTGACTAGGACGAAATATAGGAAGTATTAAATTCTATTTTAATTCTTTTTGAGCATTGTAAAAAATCCATTAAGCCTCCAACATGATGGTAAGATGGTTAGTCCTATACCAATGAAATATTCTATCTGTAAATCTTAATATTATTCGTAAATCTATCTTATTATTATTATTATTCCTGATACCTCTGAAGACTTATCGCAGGAGGATACCTACAACTGTCTCAACCATTACACCGAACCTCTACTATGAATCATCTCCATCTACCACCCACCTCCACCACAACTAGTATTTTTGTCTGTAAATTGTGTGTGTTCTGAAGGGCCGATTTGTCTGTATGTGGGATGAAAAACCCGAGTTTCCGGGAGAAAAAACCCTGCTACCTCTGTATGAGATCGGCTAACTCACCTTCGATTGAAATCGTCCAGATAAAGATTCCTCCCGTCGCGACGAGAATTGAACTTAGGCCTATTCCAATCGAAGGGCGCAATGTACCATTGTTCTTCCAATTGTGCTACAGAGGCACTTAATTATGCGCACTTTCAAAAATGAAAAATCTGAGTTTCCAGAGGAACATTCTGCCATTCAGCATAAGACTATCTGAAACTTCAGTTGTAAAGTCTTTATAAAAAGCTCTTATACCATATGGGATTTGAACCTGGGCATTTCTGACCAATAATCATCATTGTTAATGAGCTGTGAAAGAGAGTATTGACTTTTTCTTCTGCAGAATAGAATTGAATCATGTGACCATTTCAGGTAACAATACTTTACGTTTTCATTCTATGCAATTTCAAGCTATGCTAATGATAGAATAATTCTATCATATTAAAACACCACCTGAACGAATGAGTAAAATATTACAAAAAAAACATATTCAATGCACTTCATTATGAATATGAGCTTCCTCCACATGAAAGACACATCATAACCAACTAAATTAATCACAATAATACAGCAGAACACCAGGCTCTTCTTTATTACGGTGATCAGATGTGTTATTTCTCTTCAGGCATCGAGGTCACCCTAATGCCAATTTTTGAGATGTAGTACAATCAAAAAATAATGGCATTAGGGAAAATTTTCAGAAAAAGATATCTTTAAAGGAATAGAATGTGATGGGTTTAGTGTATTCAGGGTGAATTGAGAATCCGCAAGGACAGCGAGTGTTATTAATGATTACAGAGGAAACAAATCCAACCACTAGAAATCTGCAGTAGTCATAATATTATAAGTATCATATATGCTTAAAATAAAACTTGACGTTTCAACCCCTGTATCGAGGTCATTATCGGAAGGAACAAGTGTATAAGGAACCAAGCTACATGCTCTAGCCCTGCATACCGGTAAACTAAATCTACGTAGTTAATTAATCCTTTTCCCTAGCCTGACCTCTAGTGATTAAAAATAATAATAATAAAATAAAAAATAAAAAAATAAAATAAAAAATAAAAATAAATATTGTATCCATTTATAAAAAATGGATACAATAAAAAAACTATTCAAAAGATCCTCAATAAAGATACCAGTAAGAACAAAAATGATTTCAGGAATGCTATTGCCATTCCTTATGTTAGAGGCATTTCTGAAAAAATAGACAGAACACTATGCAAATACAACATTAAAACCACCTTTAAACCCCCAAACAAGTTAAGACACCTACTCAGTTCTTCTAAAGATCCTCTTCCACACCTAGCCCACCCAGGGGTATACAAAATACAATGCACATGTAACATACCATACATAAGGGAAACAGGGAAAACTATCCCAATCAGACAAGACGAACACAAACGACACATTAAATACCTCCATTTTGGGAAAACCGGCCTTTCTGACCACGCACTCCAAACATACCACAGAATTGATTGGAAAAATACCAAGTCCCTACACCGCACCAAAACCTGGTTTGAGAGAAAATTTAAAGAGTCATGTGAAATGCTCAAACACAACCCAAATCTCAACAAAAATGATGGCCTAACCATTTCAAGAATGTGGAAGACCCATCTACAACCTGTATAACAACCCAAACTAACCATAGAAAAATCCCACTACAACAAGACAACCTGGTGAAGTGTTTGCACCATTCAACAGCAACTGAAAGAAATCATATTATAACAATCAGATCAGTACAATTCCAGAAGAATATTAATACATGAAGACTTTAGCAGTTTACCATAGTTGTATTTATTTTTTATTTAATAATTTTTATGTAATAATTTTTTTTATTTTTTTTTTATTTATGTATTTATTTATTTTTTATTATTATTTTTTTTTTATTTATGTATTAATTTTTATTTTATTTTATTTTATTTTTTTAATCACTAGAGGTCAGGCTAGGGAAAAGGATTAATTAACTACGTAGATTTAGTTTACCGGTAGGCAGGGCTAGAGCATGTAGCTTGGTTCCTTATACACTTGCATCCTTCCGATGATGACCTCAATACAGGGGTCAAAACGTCAAGTTTTATTTTATTAGTAATTAATAAAATAATCTGTTCAACACGTGTGTTTTTGTGTCCCTAAATCTACAAATATGAAGACTCTGACAAAACATTTAGTATTTGTAAAATTTTCAGCTAGGCTACTACTTAGCCCTTATCAATACAGCTGAAACGAAATAAACATGATAGTCGTATTTACTAAAATAAAGAGCCAAAAGGCTTCATTTAGGTGATGCAAAATTATATAAATCAAGTGGATATTAAATCCAGCATTATTTCAAAGCCGAATGCAGAAACTATAAAAGTTTAGTACGAAATTTCACCAGAGAGCTTACGGGAACACACTCGCTGGCATTTACGAGTTGCCTTAGTGCGGACCTTATAAGAGACATGATTGCTGCCCAAGTGTCCATACATTCACCTCCTGTTGGTCCATTTTGATAAGGTTTCAGTGGCCTGACAGCTGTTTTGAACTTGTTGTTTCTCCTCAGAGATCAGGCAGCTTGTTAATATGTGGGACTATAAAAACTCGTACAATCCCTCAGATCGCCCAACAATGAACGACCTGAAGGATCTTTTAACTCAGCAGTAGCTCTGCTCAGTAACAGGCTCACCCTACCATTGAGCAGAACCACTCATATATTCCAGGGAAAAGCATTCACCGAAACAGCCCCGATAGAAGCCTTGCTGGAAAACACCAACCCCCAGAGACTCAAATTGCTCTCTCAAGGCAAACCTCCAAAAATCTAAGCCCCCCCCCCCCTTCACTGGGAGCAAAATTCCAGAAGAAACCTTAAGAGAGCAAAAACTCTCATTCAGTACTAAGGAACTCAAAGTGTTGGTGAGATGTATTTTTCATAAGCAAACTCTCGGTCAGTGCATAAAGTACTTACTAAAATAAAGAGCCAAAAGGCTTCATTTCAGTGATGCAAAATTATATAAATTATGTTATACACCTCTCTGACACTTCGAGTTCCTTAGTACTGAACGAGAGTTTTTGGTCTCTTAAAGTTTCTTCCGGAATTTTGCTCACAGTGAGGGGAGGCTTAGATCTTTTTTTTTTTTTTTTTTTTTGGGGGGGGGGGGGTGCTTTGAGAGAGCATTTTGAGTCTCTGGAAAGAGTGTTTTCTGGCGTGGCCCATGTGGGGCTTTGTCGGTGGATGCTTTACCCTGGAATATGAGTGGTTCTGCTCAGTGGTAGGGTGAGCCTGTTACTGAATGGAATCAACGCTGAGTTGGACGATCTTTAGGTCACCCATTGGGAGTGGTCCAGGGGATCGCTTAATTTTTAGAGAGGCCTTTACTTAAACAGTGCTGGTCTCTGAGGAGAACTAATCATTTCGAAACAGCTTTCAGGCCAGTGAAACCTTATCAAAATGGACCAATAGGAGGCGAATATATGGGCAGCAATCACTTGGGCAGCAATCATGTCTCCTATAAGGTCTGCGCTAGGCCAACTCGGGCAAGTGTATTCCCTTAAGCTCTCTGCTCAAATTACATATGAAACTTTTATAGCGTCTGCATTTGGCTTAGAAATAATACTGGATTTAATATCCACTTGATTTATATAATTTTGCATCACTGAAATGAAGCTTTTTGGCTCTTTATTTTAGTAAATGACAGTTGTATACAGAGTTATTCTCCTGCAGTTGATAATATATTGTCACATGCTTGCAACACTTAAATTGCATTATATGTGACAACATATGTTATCAACTGCATGATAATTCCATATACAACCATTAGAATTCAAAGAAATAAATTTAGATAATTACAATCTTAAGAAACACAGGAATGAGAAGTGTTACTTACATTGACTTCCCAAAATTGGGAAAGTCCAAGGCAATCATTTTGGTTGAGGTTCGGTCGAAGAATGTGAGCTTCACAACTTGCAATAATCTTTCCAGAAGAAAATAACTTTTGTGTAGACTCTAGTTTTGTTCTAATGAATTCTATGACTAGTAGATAAGGTGTGGCAATCTAAACCAAACTTATCAGACTATTGAAGTAAAATATATTCCTGATGTTCTTCTAGACAAGTCTGAGCTGAATGACTCATCTAACAAAGGCTGCATGAACAAGGTATCTGCAAACTCCAAGATACGAAAATTGCAAAACTACTTTGACAAATTTACCTACAAGTCTGATTCTGGCCAGTTCATAAACTAAATTCCTTCCTAGCTTCTGCAAAACACAAATATTCTCCTCTCTCTAATTCTGGAATTCACAGAACTCCTTGTTCATGAGCCTTTGTTATTATGAGCAAACAGGTTGTGCTGCTCAGATTTGTCTAGAATAACACCAAGAATATATTTTAATTCAAGAGTCTGATAAGCCTGATTTAGACTGCCATGCTTTATCTACTAGGCATAGAATTCACTGGATCAAAACTAAAGTCCTACACAAAAGTTATTTTCTATTATGATTATTATTATATGGTATCTCCGTGGAGTCTGGAGTCTCATTATGGGAGACCCACACTAACTTTTATACACACAAAATCTATCATACCTCTCCTTACACTCATTCACTGTCAGAGCACTCAAAACTAATTCTGGAAATCCATTCCACTCATTCACTACTCTCCATGAAAAAGTCCACACACACCCTTACTAAACATACTCTTGCATAATCTCATGGATGATTCCTAATTGTCTCACTATTTGTCATTTATCCATTCTATCAGTTTTATAAAACTCTTTTATTTTCTTATAAGTTTCTATCAAGTTATCCCCTGTTTTCCATCTACCAACTAAACTTTGTAACCCACACACAGTCAACCTATCCTCATAGGAAGCATTCCACAGACCTGTCACCAGCATGGTCACTTGTCTCTGAATCATCTTTACCGCACTGCGATTCCCAAAAAATGCAGGTGACCAAGTCTGGGCACAGTAGTCAAGATATGGCCAAATCATAGCTTTATAAACAGGGATAATAATGTCTCTATCTTTATTTGTTAGTGTTTTTCAACATCTAATTAATCTTGTTGAAAGTTTTTCACTTGGTAATATAATAAACTAAAGATACCAAGAAATTATATGCTTGGTTTAATCCATTATCCAAGTGTAAGCAAATAAAGTTTGCACCTGAAGTATCTTTCAGGACTGGGGCAACTCATGGCAAAGGTGGTATGACTTCACATCACTTGCCTTAGTATCCCATAATGCAAAGCACATCTCCTTGCAGACATGTATAATGCTATGCATTATGGGAAGGGTCACTATCCAGACCGGTTTCAACTTTTATTGAGGTCTCATCAGTGGGAGCCAGACCCAGAGGTTAGATACCAAGGTTGAAGTAATGCAGAAGTCATATTTTCCTATATGAGATGCCAAAAGGTGTCAGACCTTATTATTAAAATACTTTGGATTAGAGACAGATAGTTGTTGGAAGTTTTTCACTTGGTTATATTATGCTTTGCATTATGGGATACTAAGGCAAGTGATGTGAAGTCATACCATCTTTGCCATGAGTTGCCCCTGTCCTCAAAGATACTTCAGGTGCAAACTTTGTTTGCTTACACTTGGATAATGGATTAAACCAAGTATATAATTTCTTGGTATCTTTAATTTATAATATAATCAAGTGAAAAACTTTCATCAACTATCTATCTCTAATCCAGAGTATTTTAATAATAAGGTGTGACACCTTTTGGCTACTTATATAGGAAAATATGACTTCTGCATTACTTCAACCTTGGTATCTCACCTCTGGGTTAGGCTCCCACTGACTAGACATCTAAGTTGAAACCGGTTGGACGCCTGGGTGGTGGATAGCAATGCTGTACCAATAAAGTTTACTGAGGCATGGCTGTTGCTGCTACCCAGGTGTGTGTGGGGGGGGGGGGGGGGTAATGAATGGCAATGCTGTAGCCCATGAAACTAACTGAGGCACAGCTGTTGTTACCCCTCAGATGATATATGAGCAGCTATGCTTGGTGGTGGTGGGGTGAGCCTGCCACAGGGTAGAGCCAGCGCTCTACCCTGTGGCAGAGCGCTGGCTTCATCTGGGAGATCCCACAAATTTTTGGACAGGTAACCCCGCACTTAAACAGGGAAACCGGTCAGAGTAGTGACACTTCCCATGATGCATAGCATTATACATGTCTGCAAGGAGATGTGTTTTGCATTATGGCATACTAAGGCAAGTAATGTAAAGTCATACCACCTTTGCCACGAGTTGCCCCAGTCCTGAAAGATACTTCAGGCACAAACTTTCTTTGCTTACACTTGGATAATGGATTAAACCAAGTATATAATTTCTTGGTGTCTTTAATTTATATCCAATTAATCTTTTGAGCTATTTTACCAACTTTTGTGATGTGTCTTCTGAACTTCAACTCTCTGTCCACCATCATCATCCCCAGGTCTCTAGCCTCCTCAATTTCCTGCAATCCTGTACCATCAATGTGATACACAGTATGTAACCTTTTCAACCCGAAGTGCATAACCTTACATTTTGCAACATTAAATTGACAATCATCATTTTTTGCTCATAATGCATCCTGCAGGATATCTACATCAACTTTATCAACTGTTGGAAGATTTTCCACTTGGTTATACTATAAATTGAAGATGCCAAGAAATTATATTCTTGGTTTAATCCTTTATCCAAGTGTAAGCAATCAAAGCTTGCACCGAACTATTTTCAGGACTGGGCAACTTGTATAAAGAAGCTAATGACTTCACATCACTTGCCTTTGTATTCCATTATGCAAAGCACATATTTTTATGGACGTGTATAATGCTATGCATTATGGGAAGGGTCACTACCCAGACTAGTTTCGACCTTTACTGAGGTCTCAGTAGTGGGAGCCAGACCCAGAAGTGATACCAAGGTTGAAGTAATGCAGAAGTCATATTTCCATATACACCTTAATTGTTAAAATACTTTGGAAAAACTTCCAACAACTATCTCTAATCAAGAGTATTTTACTAATAAGGTGTGACACCTTTTGGCTACTTGTATATGGAAATATGACTTCTGCATTACTTCAACCTTGGTATATCAACTCTAGGTCCAACTCCCACTGATGAGAACTCAATAAAGGTTGAAACCAGTCTGGGTAGTGACCCTTCCCATAATGCATAGCATTATACATGCCCGTAAGGATATGTGCTTTTCATTATGGGATACTAAGGCAAGTGATGTGAAGTCATTAGCTTCTTTATATGAGTTGCTCAGTCCTGAAAATAGTTCAGGTGCAAACTTTGTTTGCTTATACTTGGATAAAGTATTAAACCAAGAATATAATTTCTTGGCATCTTTAATTTATAGTATAACCAAGTGGAAAAACTTCCACATTAGTATCACCTCTGGGTCTGGCTCCCACTGATGAGACCTCAATAAAGTTCGAAACCAGTCTGTGTAGTGACCCTTCCCATAATGCATAGCATTATCCATGTCCGTAAGGATATGTGCTTTGCATTATGGGATACTAAGGTAAGTGATGTGAAGTCATTAGCTTCTTTATACGAGTTGCCCAGTCCTGAAAATAGTTCAGGTGCAAACTTTGTTTGCTTACACCTGGATAAAGGATTAAATCAAGAATATAATTTCTTGGCATCTTTAATTTATACCTTTATCAACTATTGCCTTCCCTAGATTTGCATCATAAGCAAACAACTGAATATCCCCCATTAAATCTTTCCCTATATCATTGATATACAGATTAAAGAGTAGTGGCCATAGTACAGAATCCTGAGGTACTCCATTAGTCACCCTCATTCTTCTAGATTCCACTCCATCATATACTATTCCCTGATGTCTGTCTTACAGCCACTCTTCTTCCCCCCCACCATCGATGCTACTAGCTTCATATCCATTCTCATTTGCTCTAACTTTTGTAATAGTTTTCCACGTGGAAAACTATTACACTATTTGTCAAACGGCTTTGCAAAGTCTAGGAGTATCATGGTATAGCCGTTTCTTTGATCCAATTCCACTGTCACTTTATGATAAAATGTTGGATTTTACTTCACTCAGTTCACTTCATTCCATTTCATTTTCAGTTAGCAGCAATTTTCTTTGTATTGCTGAAATTAACTGTAACACAAGTGAAGTCTTCATAACCTTAAATTAATGCTAAGTGTAATAATGGGTAGCTTTGCAACAGGAATAAACAGCACCAGAACTAACTTGAGTTAAATGACTTCATGTTCATGGCAGAGAAATATATATATATATATATATTAATATGATATACATTTCAGCAGTGCAAAAGTTGTACTATATTTAATACATATGATTTTATTATCCCCACCTTTTTTATTAAAAAAAAAGATGATAAAAATAATGATGAGTCCTAGTACCTTACAAAAAATCAAAATAATAGCAACAATAATAAATACCTGTTCCAATAAAGCTAACTGTTGTTCAAAATAGCCAATGGCATCCTCAAAATAACCCATGTTTAACCGGGAAATACCAAGATTACCAAGAGCCTGTGTTTCCAAGGTACAATCCCTCAATTCTTTGGCTCGTTCAAGTTGTTCCTCATAACACTTCATGGCATGGGTATAATTTCCCAATGACATATGTACTGCTCCCAAATGTCCATGCGCCTTACATTCTCCTCTAACATCACCAATCTCTTGCCGTAAAGTCAGTTCCTAAGAATAATAAAGTAAAGTTAACTATAAAGAAGTCTGGAACAGGAAAGAAAAAACTATCAATTGAAGCATGTTGTTAAGAAGAATATAAAATTATAATATATATATGTTAAAGATACCAAGTTATTTTAAATATAAACCTGGTTTTTTACTCCATTTCCCGAGTAAGCGAACAGACAAGTTAGCCTGGCTCCCACTGATGTGACCTCAATGAAGGTTGAAACCGGTCTGGGTAGTGGCCCTTGCCTTTAATACATAGCATCATACATCTCCTCCAGGAGATGTGCTTTGCATTAAGGGTAAATATTAAGAATAGTGATCAGAGCTTATTCTACCTTTACCACAAGTTGCCTTGGACTTGCACTACATGCAGGATCAGCTAGACTTGCAACACTTGCAGGCGCAAACTTGACTGACTTGTCTGTTTGCTTACTTGGGAAATGGAGTAAAAAACCAGGTTTATATTTAAAATAACTTGGTATCTTTAACATATACTATACCCAAGGTAAAAAACTTTCTACATCTATCTCTCATCCTGAGATTTTTATTTAATAAGGTCAAAGCACCTTATGGTAACTTATGTTGGTAAAATATTTATAAGCTCTGTATTACTTAAAACATAGTATTTCTTAGCCTGGCTCCCACTGATGAGACCTCAATGAAGGTCGAAACTGGTCTGGGTAGTGGCCCCTTGCCTTTGATACATAGCATCATACATCTCCTCCAGGAGATGTGCTTTGCATTAAGGGTAAATATTAAGAATAGTGATCACAGCTTATTCTACCTTTACCACGAGTTGCCTTGGACTTGCACTACGTGCAGGGTCAGCTAGACTTGCAACACTTGCAGGTGCAAACTTGACTGACTTGTCTGTTTGCTTACTTGGAAAATGGAGTAAAAAACCAGGTTTATATTTAAAATAACTTGGTATCTTTAACATATACTATACCCAAGGTAAAAAAATTTCTACATATATATATATATATATATATATATATGATACTTCAGAAATAATAGCTTAGGGGGCTTGTATGTTTTTGTAGCATAATTACTAAAATAGAACTGAGACATGAATTGAAATATCAGTATTAAGTTATTTATCAACACTAATATTTCATTAGATAAAACAGTAAACTGATGCAAACAAAATAAACAATAATATATAGGTTAATATTAGACTTTAAAATATACAAAGCTATGAGAATTATTTTTATCATGATAATAATAAAATAACAGTAGTAAGTAGTAGTATTAGTCACAATTTACAGACAAGAATACATAGAGGCATAGGGATAACTGCCTTATCCTTGTATTAAGTTGGGAAGTCCAAGGATACTTGGAGGGCCGTGGGTGCTTACATGCCTGTTAATAGTCACTGGTGGATGATGGAAGTAGTCGTAGTAGTAAGCAAATAAAAATCTCCATTGTTATTCATCATCCATATGGATGATGAATAAGAATGGAGATAGTGTGTGCCTTTGTCTTACACCCGATTTTAAATCAAAACATCTTCCTCTATTTTGTTCAATTCTAAGAACTCACTTATAACTTAAATAAAGAATATGTATTGCTCTGTATAGTGTTTCTTTTACTCCATATAACTGTAGCATTTTTTTTTGTTTTTTTATTATTATTATTAAGTTAAGGGGATAATAAATCCCTCATTATTTTAAAGCCTGATACGAAACTCTGAGATCAAAATCTAAGATCTAAGAGTTTCATGCCGAAGAACTATCGGCAAGTCCAAGCATAAGTCAACACCTGGGTAGTACAACACTAGGGCAACTCGTAGCAAAGGTGGAGCAAGTTCCATCACTATGCTTAACATTTTCTCATAATGTAAAACACAACTCCTAGGAGATGTATTACTGTTTTACATTATGAAGAGAGGTCGCTACCCAGACCAGTTTCAACCTTTATTGAGGTCTCATCAGTGAGTAGGTAGACCTGGAATACCAAGGTTTAAGTGAACCGAACTTACATATACCCCTACTAACAAATTGCCAGACCGGTGTACCCATATATTATAATTACTACGATAAAGAGCCAAGAGGCTATTTTTTCCGCCGGCATAAATTAAGTTAAGGGGATAATAAATCGCTCATTATTTTTAAAGCCGGATACGAAGCTCGGAGATCAAAATCTAAGATCTACGAGTTTTATGCCAAAGAACTATTGGAGAGTTCAAGCGTAAGTCCAAGCGTAACACCTGGGTAGTACAACACTAGTTTGTTGACTACCTGACAACCTGAGTTGCCCTAGTGTTGTACTACCCAAGTGTTGACTTACGCTTGGACTTGCTGATAGTTCTTCGGCATAAAACTCTTAGATCTTAGATTTCGATCTCTGAGTTTCGTATCCGGCTTTAAAAATAATGAGGGATTTATTATATCCCCTTAACTTAATTTACGCCACTGGAAAAAAATAGCCTGTTGACTCTTTATCGTAGTAATAATAATATATGGGTACACCGTTCCGTTCACTTAAACCTTGGTATTCCAGGTCTACCTACTCACTGATGAGACCTCAATAAAGGTTGAAACTGGTCTGGGTAGTGACCTCTCCTCATAATATAAAACATTAATACATCTCCTAGGAGTTGCGTTTTACATTATGAGAAAATAATAAGCACCACCTTTGCTACGAGTTGCCCTAGTGTTGTACTACCCAGGTGTTGACTTACGCCTGGACTCTCCGATAGTTCTTCGGCATCAAACTCTTAGATTTTGATCTCTGAGTTTCGTATCTGGCTTTAAAATAATGAGGGATTTATTATCTCCTTAACTTAATTTACGCTGCCAAAAAAAAATAGCCTCTTCGTTCTTTATCGTATTATTATTATTATTACTATTTAGGCTTCTGAGGAGTCAAAAGACTCCACGTGGGAGGTCCTTCCTAAGAAACACAAAGTCTATTATACCACTCCTTGAACTCACTGACCGTTCTCGCTCTCACCACTCCATCAGGCAATGCATTCCACGGTTCAACCACCCTCCATGCAAAGAAACCACTCCTCACCCTCTTGCTCACAGTTTCCTTTCGTAACTTCCAGGGATGGCCTCTTGTCATCACTCCTTCCCGCTGTTCCACCATGCAAAAGAACTCCCCAGTGTCAACCCTGTAACCACCTCTCAGAAGTTTAAAAGTCCAAATCATATCACCTCTCCTTCTTCTATCCACCAAACTCTGCAGTCCACATTCCCTCAGCCGATCCTAATAACTAACATTGTACAGTCCTGAAACCATCTTTGTTATCTGCCTTTCTACCCTTTCCACAGTTAATTTATCCCCTCCCTTTCAAATCCTGGAGACCAAATCTGAGAACAATAGTCCAAGTGTGGTCTGATCGGGGTCTTATACAACGGAAAGACAACTGTTTTATCTCCGCAGGTCGGCGTCCTTCTTATTATTGCAGCAATCCAACTGTGTTACCTTCACCACCTTTCAATATGTTTGCAATTGCAATATGATTGCAATCCCTTGAATTTCAGGTTTCTATGAATCATCAACCCCAGATCTCTTGTCTCCCCTACTTCCATCAGTATATCTCCTTCAATAGAGTATGCAGCGTCCCATCGATGTGTCCCAAACCTCAAAACCTTACATTTTGCTTGATTAAACAGACAACCCCATTCATTTGCACATCTGTCTAGCTTATTCAAATCCTCTTGCAGGGCTCCCACATCTGCACACTTACTAATAGCTTTTCTCAGCTTAATATCATCCACAAACAACTGAATATCCCCCTGCAATCCACCAACAATGTCATTGATATAAAGGTTAAACAATATAGATTCCAGTACTGAGCCCTGTGGGACCCCACTTGTAACATTCTGCCTCCTTTGAAACTACCCCATCATACACAAATCTGCAATACCTATTGGACACTCAATCTTGAATCCAGTTGACATCCACCTGACATCCAAACCCATGTGCTGCAACTTAAATAACAGCTTATCATGTGGCACAATGTCGAATGCCTTCGCTAAATCCAAGAAAATGGCAGTATATGCTTTTCCCTCATCTACTGCTCTTATAACTTTATTATAAAAGGTTAGCATATTACTAAAACAAGAGCGCCCCTTCACAAATCCATGTTGACTCTCACAGATAACATTACCCTCATCTACCCAATGCTGTATACGGTCTCTCGGTAATTTCTCCAAGATCTTAACAACTACTGATGACACACAAACTGGCCTATAATTAGACACTTCCAGTCTGCTACCACCCTTATGCAATGGCACTATCTTAGCTTCCTTCCATTCCCTGGGCACTTTTCCCATAGCCAGATTTTTCATTGAAAAAACAGGTCAAAGGAACAACTGTTAGTTCTTTAGCACATTCTCTCAAAACCCGTGGTGAAATACCATCCCAGTCCCACAGCTTTACTGACATCCAGAGTACTCAGTATTTGGAACACGTTCTCCTCCTGCACCTCTAAACCTCAAACCTTCCCTATCCCTCCAGTATTAAAATTTACTCCTCCAGGATGAAATACACCAATAAAGTGTATTTCATCCTGGAGTGATGAAATACACTTTATAATTGTTCAATGACATAGTGTTCATTGAACAATTCCACTATGTCCTCTGCATCAGTCACTCCAATAGAGCTCCTGTTTAATATTGTTTGTCATTTACTTTTCACCAAACTGTGTCCTCTTCTTTACTTGTGGAATAGAGCTTACTATTGCTGCTAACAAATATTCCTTCACAATTTTCCAAATACTAATGATATCCCAGCCTTCCAATTCCTTCCTCCATGAAACTTCCCCTAGTTGATGTCTAAGATTATTATAATCACCTGCCTTATAATTCAACATATGTTCCCGTCTCTTTGATACTCCTGCATGTCTTATTCATCTTCCAAGTCAAAATCACATGGTCACTCTCTCCAACTGGCGGGAGAGATGTCATCTCAGTTATTATAAACTCTTCTGATGCTATGACCAAATCCAAAATTCTTGAACCTCTTGTTCCCTCTATTACATGTTGCCAAAGATATTTGTCACTCAAGAATTCTAGAAATTCCATTCCCTTATTGCTACATGCATCTTCCTCTCCCCAATTTACATTGCTATAGTTAAAATCTCCCATAACAATCATTCTTCTTGCACTTGCCAAGCTCAACTGTCTAAACATCTCCTGGTCCCCACCCTCTGTGCTCCTTGGTTTGTAGCAACACCCCACTAAATATCTCATCTTGCCTATCTGTACCTTACACCATATGCTTTCAAAATCTTTAGAGTCACTGCCTTCCAAAGCCTCTACTCTTAGAGGAAATAAGTCATCACTTATCATAAGCAGTACTCCACCACCATGCTTTGCCTTCCTATCCTGCCGAAAAATGCTGTACCCTGCTACTTTATCCCCATTATCCCCCTCTAGACTGCACTGGGTGCAGCGTTACCCGATGTCCTCTCCCCTTCTTCCAAGTACCCATTCCCACAAGAAGCCACCCCCACCCCCAGGTATTCTAGTTTCCCTGCATTGACACATAAACTCGTTCAGAACAGCAATCTCTCCAGATGCCTACGTCCTTCCGCATTCAAATGCAAGCGGTCTCTTGCATACAATTCCTCTCTGTCCTGAAATGCTCTCCAAGCATCCACACATTCCAATCCTCTCCTTCTGACACATTCTAGCTATTATGTTCTTCAATATTACTGCTCTTCTGCTCAGCTTGTCACAATCATACCTAGGCAACATGCACACTATCTTTTCTCTCTCTATATCTTTTTTCGTACTACCTGAAGCAAGAATCTCATCTCTCTCGTTGCCCAATTTACATTACCTCTCAAGTCATTTGTTCCTACCATCACAATCATCTCATCCGCCCTTTCACCCCCTCTTAATTGCTATAGCCACACTTTCTATTGTTCCTCCAGGCAAAAGCTACTCACACATCCTATCTTGTACACCACGGATCATTGAGTCACCATACATTACACCTCTTACCATTCCCTCTCTCTCCTACTGTTTCCATTCTCTCCTCTTCTATCATTCCCATAACTCTCTCTCATTCCCTCTCTTCCACTTATCCTATTCTCTCCTCTTCTATCGTTCACATAACTCTCTCTCATTCCCCCTCTTCTACTGTTCCCACTCTCTCATCTTCTATCATTCCCATACCTCTCTCTCATTCCCCCTCTTCTACTGTTCCCATTCTCTCCTCTTCTATCATTCCCATATGTCTTCTACTGTTTCTATACTCTCCTATTCTATCATTCCCAAACCTCTCTCTCATTCCCTCTCTCCTACTGCATCTATACTCTCCTCATCTATTATTATTATTATTATTATTATTATTACGGGTATCTCCATGGAGTCAGTAGACTCATCGCGGGAGACCCAAACTAGCAAAACAATATCTGTCATATCTCTTCTTCAATTCATTTACAGACGAAGAGCTCACAACTAAGTCAGGCAATGAATTCCACTCATTCACCACCCTCCAGGCAAAAAACCTTGTTCTGACACCTTTGTTAACCACACTCTTCTTTAATTTCCAGAGATGACCTCTTGTTCTTCCATCACTATCACACAGCTGAAACATTTCCCCTGCATCAATCCTATAAAAACCTTTTAGTAATTTGAATGTTTCTATCATATCCCCTCTTCTTCGCCTATCAACCAATCTCTGCAATCCACAAGCTCTCAATCTATCAATGTAGGGAGTATTTTTTATATCACTCACCAACTTGGTCACTCTTCTCTGAACCCTCTCCACAGCCTCCTGATCTCCAAGGAATCCAGGTGACCAGACCTGAGCACAGTAATCCAAATGTGGAAGTATCAATGCTTTATAAAGGGGAATAATAACCTCTTTATCTCTAGATGTCAGTGTGTTCCTCAACAACCAAGTAATCCTATGTGCAATCTTGGACACCTTAGCAATGTGTCCTCTGAACTTCATCTCCCTATCTACCAATACCCCTAAGTCCCTAGCCTCATCAATCTCTTGGAGTACCTTTCCATCGATGTAGTACACAGCTGGTAATCTTTTAATACCAAAATGCATGACTTTACACTTTTCCACATTGAATTGACATCCATTTTCTTTTGCCCATTTTACCAGCTTATTTAAATCCTCCTGCAAACTTTCAACATCAGCTTGATTTTTTATTGCACTACACAACTTTGCATCATCAGCAAACAACTGAATATCTCCCTTTAAGCCGTTTCCTATATCATTTATATACAAATTAAACAACATTGGCCCAAGCACAGAGCCCTGAGGTACACCACTGGTCACCTGCCTCATTCTGGACTCGGCTCCTCCATACACCACCTTATGGTATCTCTCCCTGAGCCATTCTCCTATCCATATCACCAATTTAATATCCATTCCCATCTGCTCCAATTTGCGTAACAGTGTTCTATGGGGTATCCTGTCAAAAGCCTTAGCAAAATCCAGAAGTACCACTGTGTAGCCAGTTCCTTTGTCCAACTCGGATGTTATTCTATTATGAATAGTTAATAGATTGCTAAGGCAGGATCTACCTTTAACAAAACCATGTTGGCCTCTATAGAGTATCATATCCTGATCCACCCATTCTTGAATTTTGTCTTTAACCAATTTTTCCAATACTTTTACCACTACTCCTGAGATGGTGATTGGTCTGTAATTCAATACCGCAGTTTTAGAGCCACCCTTATGCAAAGGAACCACTTTGCCTAACTTCCACTCCCTAGGGACCATACCAGAGTTCAAACTTAAATTAAATATCCAGGTAAGAGGGGTTGACAATTCATTTGCACATTCACGCAACACCCGAGCTGATATTCCATCTAAGCCTACCGCAGTGTTTGCATTTAAGTTTTGCAATATATTTAATACCTCTGATTCTTTAGCTTCAATTCTCACATTAGGTATTGCTATAGGTATAGAGATATCCTCACTTGGGTGATAGACTTTTGAGAAGTGATCACACAGTAACTCGACTATTACATCTGATTTTGTCACCTCAATACCATCAGCACCCACTAAGGTTATCCTTCCGAAGTCATTCTTCCTCTTACTTGCCACATAGCGGAAGAACTCTTTGGGATTACCCTTGATCTCTTTGGCTAAGGTCTTCTCATAATCTGATTTAGCTTTTCTTACTATGCTGGTAACCTTCCTAGCTTGAGCCTTGTACTGCTCATGGGTGTCCTGATCGCCCTTCTCCTTGTAAATTCTCCATAACATTTTCTTTTTTTGCAGTTCAAGCTTGATACTACTGCTCATCCATCTAATGCCTGCCTTGTTTGACCTCCTGACCATAGGGACACAATCTGATATTGCTTTCCTCAGATACCCGCTGATTTTATCCCAAGCACTGCTAACATCTTTCCCTTGCAATATGTTTTGCCATGGGATGGCTGCAAGCTCACTCCGAAGCTTGTTATAATTGCCTAACCTGTAGTTCCGTACATACCCCTTCTTAATAGAAAAATCCACAGATTTTGCAACCTCCCAAGTCAATACCACATGATCGCTTTCACCAACTGGAGGTAACGAGGACACCTTACTTATGCATATAACCTCTGAACCAATAACCAGGTCCAACACTCTCACACCACGTGTCCCTTCAGTTACGTGCTGTTTCAAGTAATTATCTCGTAGAAGATGTATGAACTCCATTTCCTTTTTGCTACGTGATATTTCCTCCTTCCAATTGATATCACCATAATTAAAATCCCCCATAATAATCACTAAGCCTTCACTCATTGCACTAAGTTGCTGATGCATGAATTCAATATCTTCCCCCGTACTCCCTGGCCTATAGCAGCATCCAACTGTATATTTGGTTGCGTTGGTCACTATTTCGCACCAGACTGCCTCAAATGAACTCTCATTCACATGTCTATCATCATGATATACTACTTTCTTTGGAAAATCTATCATCATTCCCAAACCTCTCTCCTACTGCTTCTATTCTCTCCTCTTCTATCATTCCCAAAACTTTCTCTCACTCCTACTCTGATTCACCTTGCATACATCTCTTCCATTCTCCTAATCTCATGTTTCATACTTCTCATCTCGTTCACAAGATATTCTACCTGCTCTTTCAGCTAATCTATCCCGCTGCGTTAGTCACTCTTACTCGCCATTCATTTACCCAATCAAAACCATCTCCATGACTGTAAACTTCACAGTCATTCAAGCCTTCCACACTCCTGACTCTTATTTTCTCATTCATACTTTGCTTGTCATTCTCTCCTATCACATTACTCATCTCCCGACATTCATTTCCCATCCCTGAAGCAACTAGGTCGGTTATCAATATATTTAATTCATTAATTTCCTACCACTGTCTGCATTTTGCGCATATACACACTCCCCCTTCTCTCACCTGCCACATATCCAACTCCCGGGAAGCATACATGCTGCAATCACTGCATGCCACAAAGTCCTTTATTATATTACGTATAATAGAGTTCTTAAATGGTAGAGGACTTGGTGACATTCCATTTGTGATTGCAGTTGCATCCGTCATCATTCCTTACTGCCAAGTACGTAACTACTAAACTAATCGCTAAAAAATATATATGAACACTGTATCATATAACTATATACAGGGTGTTCGGGATAAATTTGACAGTTTCGTAAGGAAAAAGAAAATCTTCTTTGTATCTATTAAATTTAATGAATTGACAAAAAAACATTACAGGCAGAGTTAATTACAATACTATCAACAAGATTTACTCAAAATAACCACCATTAGCATCGATCACAGCTTCAATTCTGCTTCGGAACCTCGAACAAGCTGATGCTACAGTCTCCCTGGGAAGGGCCACAAAAACTGTTTTAATTTTATCCATTAACTGGGCTTTTGTATTACTGGAAGTGCGATTGGTGTCTTTTTCAACTGCGCCCCATACAAAATAATCCATGGGGTTAAGGTCTGGGGAGTTTGGAGGCCAAACATTTGGACTGGTGAAGTCGTAGAAATTTTCAGACAACCATTTTTGACTTTTCCCAGAGGTGTGGCAAGGGGCCGAATCCTGCTGCCATACATACGGCCTACCATTGGCTACCCTTGTTATCCAGGGCTTGACTACAGTTAGCAACTCCACGAACAAAGCCCGAATTCCAATGCCAGGGTTCTTCAACACCTGTTCCTGCAGATTTGCGAGGAATTCTGCTGTACGAACGCAATCAGATCGTCTGCTAGGGATCTTTCTTCTTGCTACATCCTCGTAGTCACCATTGCAAGTCTCTAGTTCATGCCTGATTGTTTTTACTGTATTCAGGGAGCATTGGGCAGCAGTCGTAATATCCTTATTTTG
This sequence comes from Typopeltis vanoorti, assembly GCF_054136105.1. Classification (NCBI taxonomy): domain Eukaryota; kingdom Metazoa; phylum Arthropoda; class Arachnida; order Uropygi; family Thelyphonidae; genus Typopeltis; species Typopeltis vanoorti. The sequence goes on from NC_143571.1 coordinate 2,427,591, forward strand.
ATGGCGGGCACGAATCATCATGATACAAGTTATTCTCTTCCATGATTCAGGTGGGTTCCAGCTATCCATCCTTTCTGACATCTTGTATATGAATGAAGAAGGGTCCAAACTTTTAAATGAAGAGAAGTGTGTGTTAATACATGTAACTTACGGAAAAATATAATTAATTATAAATATGTCAAATTTATCCCGAACACCCTGTATATATATATATATCATATATTGTCCGCACAGCTAGCCTATTGGCTGTGTGCTTTGGAACCATATGCCTGGGGAAGAAGTGTCCCAGGTTCAATTCCCGTCTGTGACATGAGGAGCTGAAAGATCTTCCTCAGCCATAACCGAGTTAGCTGGTCTTGGGCGTGGACAGTAGGGTTTTTTCCCCAGTTTATTCTGAAGTTTTTCATCTAGCAAAGCAGTTAAACCAGCCTTGAGAACTCAACACTACGGACATAGGATACACCGGGGCGTAGGGCTGACCACCTTATCCTGTGAACAGTTTGAGGTCCGATGATTAATCAACCCTTGACACCGTAAGGTAAAAGAGGGAAAAGGAAGATGAGATAAGATATATATATATATAAATATAATGCTATATTCAACTATATTAGATAGTGAAAACTTCTCTTCCACCGCAATGCTGCCGACTATGACCTCGCCTTCTCAGTAACCCAACGAAACTCCAAAAGCAGAACCACTAAATAACACTTGTGTTACTGAGAAAAAAATGCAGCACAATTCACAAAAGAATTTACACTATACGCTGTTTAAAAACACTTTTTCCTACCACTGCTCAAATCACCAGCGACCAATGACTGATGACAGTTTTGAAATACTTTTCTCTGGGCACTTTGTCATGTACCATTTTGAAATCTACAACACTTAAATACTGATCATCATCATAAAGCTAATTACGGATATAGACCATATTGGTCTGTTCCAGTATCATTATCCATCTAATATCCCTTTTTGATGTCTACCCGACCTTCTCTTTCCAATTGGTTTATATTTTAGTATTTGTTTAGGATATCAGGTGTTGGCCACAGATCCTTAAATACAGATCCTTGTTGTAATCCCATGATTTCTCAACTATTTATTGTAAAATGTAAGTAAAATATGATTTGACAATCTCTATTTGGCCTGAACTCAGCTTGTTCTTAGCCAAGTTTCTCTTCCACGATTTTTCTCAGTCTCTTCTCAAGTATGTTTGCATAAATCTTACTCAAAACACTCTTAATAGAAAAATTCCTCTGTAATTCTCACATTCGATTTTATTCCCCTTTTCATAAATGGGAACTACAAGCTCTAATCATCTGGAATTCAACTTTCTGACCAAGTCCCTTTGAATTATGCAGCGCACTACAAAATTTTCATACCCACATATTTAAACCTTTCTGGTTGAATATCATCTACTCCATTTGCCTTTCCATATTTCAGGCTTTTTATAGCGTTTTCTAGCTCAGCTCAAGTATTGATATGTATTCTAATTGAACATTTTCTACTACTGTTCTGTCTGTGCTGCTTATTACATGTAACAGTTTTTCAAAGTAATTACTCCAAACATCTAAGATATCCTTTCTTCAGTTGTCATGTCACCTTTATCATCTTTAATTCCTTTTACAGTACTCTTTCATTCATTTCTAAACTTTTTCAATGGCCTCCAGAGCATTTTTCCACTTGTGGAGGTGAAGACATCTGATAGAATTTGGACACGATAAATATGCAATACTGTCTATAGTTTGAAACAAAATAACAAAGAGCAAAAGAATCAAAATTCCAGATGGAAGTCTAATTGAAACCTTGTCCCAAAAAGAATCCTACAAATATGTAGTAATTCTTGAAGCAAATGACATTTTACATGGAAAAAAAAAAAAAAAAACTCTGAATATTTGTAATAACAATCAATACATGAGCCATCCCTGTAATCAAATATGTGGCATAGATAATTTACAAGATACAAGCTGATTTAGATGTACTTGGTCATAAAACAAAAACATTAATGAACCCTACTTTGTATCCATACTGTGATAAAATGATCATACCCACCCAGAAAAGTAAAGGATATGAACTTTTATAAGTCAAGCAAACAACAGAAGAAAAAAAAAAGAAATCCCTGAATGATTGCATCAAGGGAAGCACAGAAAATATGCTAATTTTCTTTGTAAGCTTTAATTAGCATCTTCTCAGTGCTTACCTTGGTATCATCATTCAGTGACCTCTTTTTTCTTCTGTTCTAACTCTACTAGAGTAAAAATAAATAAATAAATAAAAAATAAATAAAAAAACAGATTAAGGAGAAAGAAATGATGAAAAGACCAGAAGGTTGAAATAATAAAGCACTCCATTGTCAATATTTGAAGAACACTGAAGGGAAAGTAGACAGCTGCTAGACTTGGCAATAGTTTCAGCAAAGCATCATCAAAAAGACTGAAGCTGCCACTTGCTGCCCAAGAATAACAGACAAATGTACTAAACATCTTTCCATTACTGAAAAGATCTGTAGTGATGGCAAAGATAAATAAAAAAACAGTGGACCTTCTGATCAGTTCTTGCAGCAAGATTGTTCAAACAGACTATAAAAAAAGGCTTGAAATTAACAAAGTATAGAGATCTGGCAATTTAAATTCAATGAATTTGGAACTAACTAGGAATAACACCAAGACAATTTAAGAAACATCTGGAAAAGCTGAGCCTCCCACATACAACACTATCTCAACTCCAGAAAATGGCACTAATAGATTCCTAGGACTTTGAATGAGGCCAAAACTGGACATATCTGATAATCAAAGATGTAATTATATTGTTACATAATATAATTGTTGAATAACAGCTTCACACATGTAGGAGAAAACTAAATATCATTTATTACTCTATATTGTTACACATTTTTTGTATTCTCTATGAATTCTGCTAATATGTAAAAATATTATTATTATTACTACAGGTGACTCCAAGGAGTCCTTACACTCATCATAGGAGGCCCTAAACATCATGTCCACACAACTATTTGACATTTTCACAGGATCTATCATACCTTGCCTTGAACTCATTCACTGTCATAGCACCCACAACAGACTCTGGCAGCTTATTCCACTCATTTACCATTCTAAAAGTAAAGAACCCAGCTCTAACACCCTTATTAACCACACTCTTGCCCAGCTTCCATAGATGTCCCCCCTAATCCTCCCACCACCAGTCCTGATCTCAAAAATGTCCTCTGAATTAATCCTATAGAAACCCTTCAGCAATTTGAATGTCTCAATCATATCTCCTCTTTTCCACCTATCAACCAATTTCTGCAACCCGCAAATCTTCAACTTGTTCTCATAAGGTTCATTCCATAGACCTGCTATCATTTTGGTCACTTGCCTCTGGATCCTCTCAACCTCCTCCCCATCAAGAAGAAACCTAGGTGACCAAATCTGGGCACAGTAGTCGAGATGAGGTCTTATCAAGGCTCAGTACAGAGGAACAATAACTTGCTTGTTTCTGCTCGTCAAAGTATTCTTCAGCAACCAAGTGATTTGATGGGCTGATTTAGCCACTTTTGCAATGTGTCTCCTAAACTTCATCTCCCTATCCACCAACACTCCTAAGTCCCTGGCCTCATCAATCTCCTGGAGTACAGTTCCACCAATGTGGTATACTGCTGCTAATCTTTTCACCCCAAAATGCATAACCTTACATTTTGTCACATTAAATTGACATCCATTCTCCTTAGCCCAGACCTCCAATCTATCCAAATCATCCTGCATGATTTTGACATCTTCTACATTCACTATTGCCCTACCCAACTTTGCATCATCATAATAATAAAGTAATATAATTATTTTTATTAAGATTCAGCTGATGGAGACAGTGTTGCTGTCTTCAGAAACTGAACTTCGAACATTCTTAAAAAAAAGTCATAGTATTCACCAAAGAACAATGCTAATTGTTGAAAAAAGAAAATAACTCTACTGTAAAGTAGCTACCTGTGATGAGTTCTTGAACTCCATGGAGGTGCATTAATATTTTTTTAGCATTTTCCTCATCACTTTAATTCCAGATTTATAATTAAATTTCTTTGTTTATATAAAATCCATACAAAGCAATATATCCATAGAGACATATATCATGCCAACAACAAAAACCTTGACATTATCTATTGTGTACAACTTATATATTGAAAATTATAGAGTAATTTCATGTTACAGCAATTACTTTACCTACAAATAAGAAAATAACACTCAACGTTTGAACCTCTATATCATCAGGAAAATATACATATTGAACGAGACACTAGATAGATGACACATGCTAAATCTAATTGCTTTGTTAATTGCTTACACCAGCCTGACCTATAGCAAGAAAAAATATATAAATCAAATAAAATAATTAAATAATATACAACTTTTTTTTAAATAATAAGTATAACAATATACAAAAAAAAATTTTTTAAATGTAGAGTTGATCTACATCAAATGCATCTCTACAGTCCTATTATCTTATGATTTTCTTGTGTTTGGGCTCTGCCATCATGTTCTGGATGCTACAACAAAAAAAACAGTTCACAAGGTCCACAATAATCCACAAAAGTTCACAATAATGCCACGAAAGGTAAAAAAAAAATTAAAAATGCCATAGCATATACCATCCTCTGCAAAATTAAAATGTATACTCAGCTCATCCAAAGATCCCCTTCCTTACATAGCACACCAGGGGTTTACAAAATTCAGTACAGCTGCAACTTACCCTACATAAACAAGACACACAATTCCAATAAGAAAAAGACAAATACAAATGCCAAATTAAATTCCATCACTATGGTAAAACAGGCTTGTCAGACTATGCATTCCAAACTTGTTGCAGTTTGTCAGGTTGGTAATTCCAGAATTAACTCCAAAGGCATCAAGTCCCTACACCACACCAAAACTTAGTTTGAAAGAAAATTCAAGGAAGTTTGTAAGATGCTGATTGATCATCCTAATCTCAATAACAATGATGGATTAGTAATTCAAAGAATCTGGAAAACCTATCTTCAACCTATACAGCATCCAAAACATGATGGCAGAACCACAACACAAAAAACCTTAAGATAACAGGACTGTAAAGATGCATTTGATGTAGTTCCACTGTAATTTAAAAAAAAAAAAAAAACTATCCTCTGTATATTATTATACTCATCATGTAAAAAATATATATCTCATTTAATTATTTTATATATATTTTTTCTCACAAGAGATTGGTCAGGTTAGTGAAAACAATTAACAAAGAAGTTAGATTTAGTATACTTGTATGTAGTGGCATGTAGCTAGTGTCTTGTTCATATGTATGTTTTCCTGATGATGACCTTGATATAGAGGTAGAAATATTATTATTATTATTATTATTATTATTATTATTATTCCTGATACCTTCAAGAAGTCCGAAGACTCATTGCGGGAGGACACCTACAACTGCTTCTACCACTATACCGAACCTCTACTACGAATCATCTACATCAATGCCATCTACCACCCACCTCCTCCACCACCACCACCACAACTAGTATTTTTTGTTCTGGAAATTGCGTGTGTTCTGAAGGGCTGATTTGTCTGTACACAGGATGAAAAACCCGAGTTTCCGGGAGAAAAACCCTGCTACCTCCATATGAGATCAGCTAACTCACCTTCGATTGAAATCGTCCAGATAAAGATTCCTCCCGTTGCGACGAGAATCGAACTTAGGCCTATTCCAATCGAAAGGTGCAATGTACCATCGTTCTTCCAATTGCACTACAGAGACGCTTAAAGTGTTATTTGATTATTTGTAAGTAGAATAATTGCTCTAATATGTGTTTTTGTCTCCATAAATTCTACACAATCTAGTTCATATAGTAGCTAACCTAATTCCCAATAACTTATATCTCTTAAATTCTATTATGTTGGCTTTCCATTTGTTTGATCAAGAATCCCACTCCATAATGAACCTTGGTTTTTTCAATATGATAGAACAAGTCTGCATTCTTTGAGTCAATTATAATTATTTCTGGAAGTCCACAGGACCTTCCATTTCAGTGGTTTCTCCAGGTGTTGCAATCTGTCACCTGTTATGTGTGTTCTCACATTAATGATTGATAAACATATTTTCAAAGATTCTGCCTTGGAAATTTTAGGTAATTGTTTTTCTGTCTATGCACATTGAGTTTAGAAACTAAAGAATATTTTTTAAAACTGTCCCCCTGCCTAAGCTATTCATGCAATCCTTAGCCAGGATTTACTCTCCCATGGTGACCCAGTCCATCTTGAGAGTGTGAATGTATATGCTCAAGCATGTGTGTGTGATTTAATAAGGCTTGAAAATTACCTGAGTATGGAAACCAAGTGCTTTATCATAACATTGCATCTGCCGACGACATAGTCCCAGAGCTCCATAAGCTGATGCCTCTAAACTACGATCTCTGCTCTGTTTAGCTAAAACTAGCTGCTTCTGATACACTTTTACTGCTTCTGCTGGGTTCTTCATTTTCATAAGAACATCACCTAAATTTCCAAGAGCTCGAAATTTTCCCTAAAAAATTGGAATCAAAATAAATTTAAATGATGAAAAATTAAATAAAATAATGAACTGAATACACTCACTTAATAGAAAATAAGTTTGCATTATACATTAAGGAAAGAGTTACAATATGACAATAAAATTTCCATTTGCATTTATTTGAACTTTCATTTGGATAATCGGTAATGCAATATTATTATTATTATTACTACTACTACTACTACTAAGGGTGTTGGTGTATGTGTTTCTTGCTGGTTTGTCTGTTCTGCAGGATGAAAAACCAGCTTCTAAAGGAAAACCTCTGCTACTTTGCATTTTCATGGAATTCTAACTTATATTCACTTGAAAAAATCCCTGATATATTCTTCACCTTCCAGATGAGATCTGAAACCTGTATTACTATAGGAAAATATTTGGATTTGTGTGCAGAATTATGAATTCCATTAAAGATAGAGAACTGAATAAATAAATGGTAAAAAAAAAAAAAAAGAGTAAACAAATGATGGTATTTGATAGTGAAGGTATTATTGGAAAATGAAAGCTGACCTCAGGGGAAGACAGCAATAAAAAAAATTAACTAAAATAAACAAAAATATATATACAAATAAATGTGCTAGAAAGGGTGTTACTTTATTTACTGAAGAATGCAATATCATCATATTTACTGGCTAAATTTGAGAGTACATGCTAATGTTAGAGATATAAACTTTTTGAAAAGATTTTATTTAAATGAATGTATACATGACAAACTACACAATTATTCAGGAAGAGATATCTACCTACATCAGGAGAAAAAATACAGCATAATTGGAGGTATCAGGAATAATAATAATAATAATAATAATAATAATTCAAGAATTGGTTCTTTCATTTTGAGAAGTTACTCCCTTTCTGTATTTCTTTATTTTTAATATGCAGTAAGAGTATATAAAAGATATCATCATCAAATTCCTGCCATGTACCCTCAAGGGGTGTACAGGATATGACAGTACTACATGAAAAATTTACATCATTACCAACTTCCTATCTACAATTCTCTTCCAAATCAGTCTGTCACTTGTCAAGACTCCAACATTATCAGATCTTATATCTCTATCATCTAAGGCACCCTGTACCGCATCAATCCACCTATATCATGGTCTTCCTCTGGGTCATTTTCCTGCCAAACTGACAAAGAACACTTGTTTTGCTAATCTTTCCTCTCCCATTCTATTTAAGTGACCATACCACCTGAGATTAGCTCTGCTAACGCATTCCTGGATGCTGACAATGTCAAGTTCTTTCCTAATATCCTCATTTTTAATATGATATTGCCATTGATGCCATCTGTTCACGCCTCTAACCTTTCTAAGGACTCTCATATCTGCAGTCTCTAGTCTTTGGTCAAGTGTTTTACTTCTGACCCAGCTCTCAGATCCATAAGTTAAAACTGGTTTGAACACTGTCTTGTATACAGCTAATTTAGTGTTCCGACTAATTTCTCTCTTATTCCATATAAATTTATTCAATTGACTTCCCACCATACCAGCTTTGCTGATTCTGTTGTCTATTTCTATATTTAATTTACCATCTTCAGTAAAAATCGTGCCTAAGTAATTGAAATGTTTTACTTGTTCCACAGGTTCTCCATTCACAATACAGTTGACATTTTCAATGATTCTGCCTATTTTCATTGTCTTTGTTTTTTTATTGCTGACCTTCATACCATATCTATTCCAACAGCTATTCAATTTAGTCAGAGAATCTTGCAGACTTGTAGCGGATTTATTTAGAAGTATAACATCATCCGCATAAAGCAGAGAGCTGACATTAACATCTCCAATTTTGATATCAGGTTTAATACCACTTTCCTTCATAATGTGATCCATATAGATAATGAATAACAGAGGGGATAATGTACATCCTTGTCTCACACCAGATTTAACATTAAACCATCTTCCTGTACTTCCTTCAATTCTAACTGCTAACTTACAACTCAAATAAAGACTAAGTATTGCTTGATATAATGCCCCATTGACACCATATAACTGCAGCGTATTGAAAAGCTTCTCTCTTGGCACCTTGTCATATGCCTTTTCCAAATCGACAAAACTTAAATACAGATCTTTGTTATATTCCCATGCTTTCTCGACTATTTGTCGTAAAGTGAAGATCTGATCCTGACAGCCCTATTTGATCTGAATCCAGCTTGTTCTTCACCAAGCTTTTCTTCCACAATTCTTCTCAACCGTTTATCAAGTATACTTGCATAGATCTTGCCAGGAACACTCAGTAGGGAAATACCTCTGTAATTCTCACATTCAGTTTTATTTCCCTTTTTATATATGGGTACTATGAGAGCTCTACTCCAATCATCGGGAATTCGTCTGTCAGTCCAGGTTTTCTGAACTATGCAGTGCAGCCACTGTAAGACTCTTATACCACCATACTTCAGCATTTCTGGTCGAATATCATCTACTCCTGCTGCTTTTCCACATTTCAAGTCTTTGATGGCTTTTTCTACTTCAAGTATGGATATGTAATCCTGACTGCATGCCTGGTCAGTGTTTTTTACCACTGTGCTGTCATTACTGCTTGTTTCATTTAGCAGTTTTTCAAAGTAATTACTCCATACTTCAAGGATATCTTTTTCTCCTGTTTTCATGTCACCTTTATCATCTCTAACTCCTTTTACAGCACTCTTTCCTCCATTCCTAAGCTTCTTCAACAACCTCAAGAATATTTTGCCACCTTCTTGATATTTATTTTCTATATTCTTGCCAAAGTCCTCCCAGGACTTTTGTTTAGCTAGTTTTACACACTGTTTAGCTTTCTTACATTTGTCTCTGTATTCTGTAAGAGTAAAAGCTGACTTATTTGGCAGGAACTTTTGATATGCTTTCTTCTTTTCCTTCACTGCCTCTTTAACTTCCTGTGTCCACCAGGGAGTTCTGATTTTTTTATCCTTGCACACAACCTCACCACATGCCTCTCTGGCAGAATCAATCAATGTTTTCTTCAGAGTTTGCCACTGAATCTCCAAGGTTTGATTCCTGTTCTCAAACTCTTTCATTTTCTTTTCAATAATCTTTGTGTATTTTAGTCTACAGTTCACATCTGAGAGCTGCTCAACTTTTATTCGTTTTAAAACTTTCTTACATGTTATTCTTTTCAATATGAAATTCAATTTTATCCTGCTCAAGACTAAATAGTGATCACTTCCAATTTCAAATCCTCTGTACACTCTGGTGTCCTGCACCAGGGAGAAAACATCACTATCAACAATAACATAGTCAATGAGACTTTTTTTATTCCTAGCCTCTTCTCTCCATGTGAATTTGTGCACATTTTTATGTTGGAACATGGTGTTAGTAATAACCAGTCCATGTCCTGAGCAGAAATCCACAGATATTTGCCATTATTATTAGCTTTGCTCTTTTCTCCAAATTTTCCCAAAATATTTTTGTATGTCTCACAATCATTTCCTACTCTGCTATTTAGATCCCCAACAAGGACTAACTCTTCCTTTTTCATTGTGTCAGTTGCTTTTTCTAAAGCCTCAAAAAATTCCTCCACTTCTACCTTAGTAGAACCTTCTGTGGGACCATAGGCACAAATAAGTCTCATTGTCCAGTTCCCCATTCTCATATTTGCCCACATTACTCTACTTGAGACTGACTGCCATTCAAGAAGATTAGCCTCATATTTTGTGTTGAATACTATGGCTACTCCTTCTTTTCCTTGATTGTCATTGCTTGAATATAACATTTTGTATTTATTGCTCAGAAAGATCTCACCAGTTTTTGTCTTTTTTGTTTCAGTCACCCCTATTATGTTGATCTGGTACTTATCTAATTCCTCAGCTAGCTCCATTTCTTTGCCATTCAGGCTTCTTACGTGTGATAGTACCGATCTTTAACTCTGGTGATTTTGAGTTGGGGTGTGTTTTTAGATTTGTTCCAGTAGCTGACTTTTTGTTGTTCGCCCTGGTTCCCTGGCGAAAACAACGGGGGCCTTATTTAACTGGGCGACGCCCCAGCCGACATGAAATTTTGTCATGTTGTACCATCATTTTTTATTTTGGTTTAACCAATAAGAATACAATTTGGTCGGCTAAATCCCAAATTGCCAGCCCATCCTCGTTCGTTCAGTATCAAAGTAGATACCCAACAGGGTGCACCACGAGAAGGTGAGGATTGGACATTAGGTCAGAAGCCCTGGTCGGTTCTCCGCATTCCTTTAAAGGCTATGTGGAGGTCTCTTCTCAGTTATACAGCTTTGACCCTTAAGCACCCCTATAAAAGATATATATAATAAAAATGCCAGCCTGGCTGGCCAAGTGATTAGCATGTTCGCTCTCCAGGCAAGAGGCTGTGGGTTTGAATCCCACCGTGGGCATGGATGTTTGCAATTGTCTGTGGAAATACTAGTGATGGTGTCGGTAGTAGATGCCGTTGGTGTAATTGCAATCACTTGGTGGATTGTGAGTGGTGGAAGCAGAGCTGTAGAGTAGATGCCCTCCCTCGATGAGTCTTTGGACTCCCTGGAGGTGACAAATAATAATGATAATAATAATAAAATATACGGTATGTATAAGGGTATACAGTAACAGTCATATTTTTTATTAGAGTATATGATAGAGAAAGTGATGAGGAAAAAGCCACATTATATTTCTTGGCTCTGCAAAGTCATTTAACTGGATACTGCATGGAATCCTGTGGGATTCCATGTAGATCAGCAAATCAGACAGACAAAGAGCTAGTGACATGAATAAACTGTGGAGAATAGTATATGGTATCAAGGCAAAGGTAAATGACCAGCAGAGTGTCACAGGGCTCTTTACTTGGACTGATGCACTTTAATTTGTATTAATATCTAACATCATTAATATGATATCAGGAAGGATTTCGGAGAGGGAGAATATATCCAGTTAATTGATGGTGATGATGCCAAAATGAAGATAGCTATTGCTATTTGGAGTTATGGCCAAAGCAACTAAAAGTATGAGACCGGTATATCATGTCTCCTAACTAAGTGTGTTTTTCTCGATGGTTTGTCTATTCTGCGGGATGAAAAACCCTGCCATCTTCATAAGATGTATTATTTGGACTGGGTAATGTGCAAATAATGGAAGTTGTATGTAAGATGTGAAGTGTTTATAAGTGTTCTTCACATTCTATTTGGTATTTTCAACCAAATTAGAGATGATAATAGTTAACAAAAGTGATGTAAAAATCATAGAAAATTAAAATAGACTAACATTATGAGCAAAGGTTGTTTTGAGATGGTTTGGAATTGCCAAAGCAGCTAAGGCTAGGAGGCCAATGTATTATGTTGTAAATTGAATGTGTTCTTCTGGCCAGTTTATTGTGGGATGAAAAATCAGAGTTTCCAGTAGGGGAAACCCTACGATCCATATGAGACTGGCTAAGTGACCTTCAGAATGAAAAAAATCCTTGCATCCCAGGCAAAATATGAACCCAAGTCTTTCTAAGCAAAAGTAGTGGGCAAAGGATATTGGTATCTAGTTTAATATGGCAGTGTGTATTTTATGCACTTTGGGATGAAAGTATTACATGCTATGTATTATACCTGAGCTAGATTCCAAGAAATTGAAGCTATTGCTTGGAGGGGAGGATGTTAGTAGGCATAGCTGAAGTTCAGAGAACATATTGCAAAAGTAAGCAAATTAGTACAAAGGATTACTTAGATGGTAAAACATGCTGACAAGCAAAGGATAAGGAAATTATTATCTTCTTTATAAGACTTCAATATAACCTCCTCCTTCGATTACTGTGCACAGATTTAGTAATTGAAGTTTCTTGGGAGATGTGGAAATGATGGAGAGGATTCACAAGCATAATGTATCTGTGGATAATGTAACAACAGATTACATTATCCATTTCATTAACTATACCTTGATTCACATGATGTACAAATGTAATGTAGTAAATAGGAAAAACAACCCTCATTGTACATCTGCAAAATGATCAAAGGCTAGTTACTACATTTATAATATGAATGTTAGTTCCTTTTAACTTTATGCTTCCCCCTCCCCACTTTAATTTGTTCAATGAGGGTGTTTTGTGGGGAAGTGCTGAAGCAGTTGGTTGAGTACCAAATATTTGGTTTGAAATTTCACCGAAGCAAGGGTGAAATTGCACTCATTAAAAATTGATAAAAATTTTAAATTAATGTATATTTTTTGTTTAAAATATTTCTTTATATAAAATTTATTATGCTTTGGTTGAATACTCAGCACTTCACTCAAATTGCAAAATCAACAAAGATTAACCTGGTGCTGGTGAGGTGGGAAAATGTAACAAAAGTGGTAAGGTGGGGTCCCACAGATGCACCCAAATAATGTAGTGTATTATAGAAATCCATATCTTTTTAATCAATATTAGTGGATTCTCTATGGATTCTTCCTCTGAAGATTCTTCCTCACAGTCTTGTTCTGTATCAGAATAATGGTTACTGACTAATTCTAAATCAATTTCATTATCATCATCTCCACTAAATGCCTCCTTGTCTGTCAAAGCGTCATCTATAAGTTGACATAGCCTCTGTTCTTCCTGCTTGTAACTCATCTGGTAAAAAAATATATTATTCTCAAAATACCCTTTAAATATTTATAAAATCTTATAGTTGGTATGTAAAAATATAGAAGACACAGCAGTAATGATAATATTTTAGTAGAATATACATGAAAACAACTTACATTTCGGAAGTAAATATAGTCACACTTTTGGTAAGGTGGGATCTGATGGACACCAGCACACTTTACACCTCTGCACACTAAACTTGCTTGCGAGCAACAGCCTGTCGTTTATGGCGTCGAGTAGCGGGTTACGGGAGGGGAAGCTATACTGAGGCATGACTCACTGCCATGCGTTGCTAAAAAGTTATAGTCAATTTAAAATCTTTGGGGTCTGTGACACCCCACCTTACTAATGCTGGGTTAAAAAACATCTGTCATAATACTTCACCTATCACGTAACCACATGAAAATGAATAAATAAATATATATATAAACTGTGAAAGTTCTGAAAACTGAACGGAGAGAGCTTATGAGAGTATAATCTTTGGCATCAGAGGTAACTTAGCTTGCCTACTTAAAAAACACAAGTGCTGTCATGGTATCCATATATTTGCTTTTTATTCGTTCTTTTGATTTAGGTTTCACTGGCATGACAACTGTTTCCAAATGGTAGTTCTCATCAGAGATCAGGCAGAAACCTTAAAATAACAAGAATCCTCATTCAATAAGTTACTATATAATAATTTAATAATTTAAATGGAGCACAGAGGGTGGGGACCAGGAAATGTTTAGACAGTTGAGTTTGGCAAGCGCAAGAAGAACGATGGGAGATTTTAACTACAGTAGTATAAATTGGGAGGAGAAAGATGCATGTAGCAATAAGGGAATGGAATTTCTAGAATTCTTGAGGGACAAATGTCTTAGGCAACATGTAACAGAGGGAACAAGAGGTTCAAGAGTTTTGGATTTGGTTATAGCATCAGAAGAGTTTATAATAACTGAGATGACATCTCTCCCACCAGTTGGAGAGAGTGACCATTTGGTTTTGACTTGGAAAATGAATAGACATGCAGGAGTATCAAAGAGACGGGAACGTATGTGGAATTCTAAGGCAGATGATTATAATAGTCTAAGACGTCAACTTGGGGAAGTTTCATGGAGGGAGGAATTGGAAGGCAGGGATATCATTAGTGCATGGGAAATTGTGAAAGAATAGCAAGAATAGCAATAGCAAGTTGTATACCACGAGTGAAGAAGAGGACATAATTTGGAGTAAACTTTATGACAAACAATATTAAACAGGAAATGCATGCGAAAAAGAGGCTATGGAAGAGATATAAGGAGACAGGTGAAGAGAAGATGCATGAAAAATATAAGACACAGGCCAGAAGAGTGACTAGTATGGTAAGGAAGGCGATACTGGAATATGAGAGGAGATTGGCCCTAAGATCCAGAGAAAATCCAAGGGAATTTTTTAGCTATGTGGCCAGTAGGAGGAGAAATGATTGTGGAAGATTTACATTGTGGGATAAAAATGGGAACAGAGTGACTGATGCGGAGGATATAGTGGAAGTTCAATGAATACTTTATTAGAGTATTTCAACCTGAAGGAGTCAGTTTTAATACTAGAGGGATAGGGCAGGTTCGAGGTTTAGAGGTACAGGAGGAGAGTGTATTTCAAATACTGAGTACACTGGATATCAGTAAACTTGTGGGACTGGATGGTATTTCACCACGAGTTTCAAGAGAATGTGCTAGGGATCTGACAGTGCCTTTGACCTGGATTTTCAATGAAAGTCTGGCTGCGGGAATGGTGCCCATGGAATGGAAGGAAGGAAAAATAGTGCCATTGCATAAGGGCGGTAGAAGACTGGAAGTGTCTAATTATAGGTCAGTTTGTGTGTCATCAGTACTTGTTAAGATCTTGGAGAAAGTAGTGAGGGACCGTATACAACATTGGGCAGATGAGGGTAATGTTATCTGTGAGAGTCAACATGGATTTGTGAAGGGGCGCTCTTGTTTTAGCAATATGCTAGCCTTTTATAATAAAGTTACAAGAGCATTAGATGAGGGAATGGCATATACTGCCATTTTCTTAGACTTAGCGAAGGCATTTGATAGGGTGCCACATGATAAGCTGATATTTAAGTTGCAGCATATGTGTCTGGATGTCAGATTGGTCAACTGGATTCAGGATTGGCTGTCGAATAGGTATCAGAGAGTTCTGTATGGTGGGGCAGTTTCAAGGAGGCAGAATGTTACAAGTGGGGTCCCACAGGGCTCAGTACTGGAACCTATATTGTTTAACCTTTATATCAGTGACATTGTCAGTGGATTGCAAGGGGATATTCAGTTGTTTGCAGATGATGCGAAGCTCGGAAGGATTATTAGTAATAGTGCAGATGTGGTACCCCTGCAAGAGGATTTGAATTAGCTAGATAGATGGGCAAATGAATGGGGGTGTCAGTTTAATGCAGCAAAATGTAAGGTTTTGAGGTTTGGGACACATCGATGGGATGCTGCATACTCTATGGGAGGAGTTATACTGGAGGAAGTGGGGGATACAAGAGATCTGGGGTTGATGATTGATAGAAACCTGAAGTTCAGGGGACATATTGCAAAGGTGGTGAAGGTAACACAGAGGATTGCTGCAATTATGAGAAGGACACTGACCTGCAGAGATAAGAGGGTTATCATTCCGTTGTATAAGTCTCTGATCAGACCACACTTGGACTATTGTTCTCAGATTTGGTCCCCATGATTTGAAAGGGATAAATTAACTGTGGAAAGGGTACAGAGGCAGATAACAAAGATGGTTTCAGGACTGTACAATGTTAGTTACGAGGATCGACTGCAGAGTTTGATGGATAGAAGAAGGAGAGGTGATATGATTGAGACTTTTAAACTGTTGAGAGGTGGTTACAGGGTTGACACTGGGGAGTTCTTTCACTTGTTTGAACAGTGGGAAGGAGTGATGACAAGAGGCCATCCCTGGAAGTTACGAAAGGAAACCGTGAGCAAAAGGATGAGGAGTGGTTTATTTTCATGGAGGGTGATTGAACCATGGAATGCATTGCCTAATGGAGTGGTGAGAGCAAGAACAGTCAATGGGGTTAAGGAGTGGTATGATAGACTTTGTGTTTCTTAGGGGTGACCTCCCCTCGATGAGTCCTGATAGACTATGTGTTTCTTAGGACCTTCCACGATGAGTCTTTTGACTCCATGGAGGCCTGAATGATGATAATAATAATAATAATTACAATAATTTAATTTACTAACTCTTTATAATAGAGTAACAGCTGAGTTGCATAAAGGAAATGGCTACACAATCATTTTGGTGGATTTTGCAAAGGCATTTGACAGAATACCACATGGAACTATGTTACGTAAATTAACACAAATGGAGATGTAATTTTTATTTGTTTGGTATTCGTAATTATTTTAACTGCTACCTTTGTTATATTCTATGATTTTATTTATTTATCTTATTTTCTTTCTTATGTCTACCTTACTTCTACTTGTTTAAATCTTTCTGTTAAGTTCTCCTTACCTTTTTCTATCTTAAGCCGATTAATTTAGTCCCCACTTGTAATCCTTTATACCAGCGCTTCCCAAACTGTGAGCCGTGGCCCTATTGGGGGCCGTAAGTTTTGTTGGGGGGGGGGCATGAAATAATGAAAACAAATTTAAAATGTTTTAAGACTAAGTAGATTTTTTTTTAATCTTAAAAGAAACGTATTTTATTTTTATTATTTCTTTTTTGTTCTTTTTTATATTTTAATGGAAAAAATCACACATTGGTATTGGTTCACAAATTTTGCTTCTTGCATATTTTGGCGTTTAATGAATATTAGTAAATATATGCTTATTCGTATAAGTTTTGATTTTGAAGGTATTGATAAGAAACACAAAAAAGATTACAAAGGCAAACTCTTGAATATAAATTGTATTGAATATAAATACAATAAATATTATAATAATATATGTCTATATTACGTTTTTTCTTCCGATGGGGGCTGTGAAATATTTTAATTTTTCCAAAGGGGGCTTTGGCATCCATAAGTTTGGGAAGCACTGCTTTATACTACCTACAAGTGTTAGTGCTGTTAGTGAAAAGACCTATAGAATAGGCAATTCATGGATCCAGTGTTAACTATTTCCCACACAATATAAATCAGGGAAAATTTATTTGTTCTTTCGACTGCGCCACCCTGAATGAATGTTATGGCACAGGAAGAACAGTTATAACACTTGTAGAATAGATCACTTTCTAAAATAATACCTTAAATAGTCAGTTGTGGCAATTTCTTTAATTTAAGCATACAGGTTAAGTTATTTTTGTGAGACGGTGCATTGGTCAAAAATCGGGCGATAGTTTTAAACAAACAAAACATGTTTATTTTACCTTAAACACAATACAATATTAAACAAATTCTCTCTAATTCCTGCTTTAAATTTAAAGTCGTAACCTTACAATATAGACTTGCAATTCACAATGCTAAGAAAAACTTGCCTTTACCAACTCTAGACAATTTTTGGCTGTTATAATCAATATCACTGGCTAACATTCTTCTCAATAAATATATTAGCTAATTCTCAGCCTCAATTTCCTATAACGACTTAAACAAGAACTATTTTTTAAGAAAGTTACATTCAACGGACATATAAACAACAACTATTTTTAACAAAGCTACATTCAACGGACATACAATTCTTGTTCACAATCTCGGCGTTAACTTATTAAAATCTACTCAAATTCATAGCAACAAATATAGTTCTACCGGTTCTGCTGACTGCTTTCCTTTGTCCTATATCCTAGCCTTTGCTGAATGGCTTTTGGCAGTCATCCTGGTGTAGTCATCATCCGGGATCTGTAGCATAGCTCACCGTCGGTTATTGGATCCACTGTCGATGGCACATATCTGGTCGCACGTGACACGTACTGCTACTGTAAATACATCTCTGTAGAATGACCTTCCTCTCCTGGGTTTTCTACTTCCACAAGATGAACAAACTCCTCGAACTCCTAAAACAGCCTCCAACCTAAACTTCCAAACAGCCAGCCTCTTTTATATGATTCAGAAGCTCCTTGTTTTTAGTGTCGGAGACCCCTGAATCTTCCGTAAAATAAATGATGTCACTGATGTTTTGACCTTCAGAGTTAGCGGCAATAATCTCTACATCTGAACGATCTTCGATATTTTTGTTTACTTTTAAGTCGCCAACATAATCCGGTCTAATCCCTTAACTTAAAGAATAACTTCTAACATTCTGTTACACCAAACCAACATTATGCACAATTTTAACCTTTACAATATTTTTTTATAATTTGTGAACAATTTCCATATCATTCCTTTTGATAGTTAGCTTTACAAGTTTACAATCAGCACTTCTTTCAAATTTAGCAATTTACAATTTTTCTCTTTCCTCATGGTTTGTGACCACAGTAAAATCGATGCCGAAAAATCGTTATATAAAATTTCACTGCATCAAATTTTACATTAGATAAAGGAAATGGCTACACAATGATTTTGGTGGATTTTGCAAAGGCATTTGACAGAATACCAGATGGAACTCTGTTATGCAAATTAGAACAAATGGGGGGTGGATAGATGGCTGCTGAACAGATATCAAAAAGTGGTATATGGGGGCAGAATCAAGTCGAAAACAGGTGACTAGTGGTGTGCCACAAGGTTCACTGCTGGGACCATTGCTGTTTAATTTGTATTTGCATACATAAATAACCCAGAAATAACCCAAAAGGAAATATTCAGTTGTTTGTTGATGATGCAAAATTAGGTAGAGTGATAATTAATCAAGTCAATGTGGAGAGCTTGCAGGACGATTTAAATAGGCTGTCAGTATGGGCAAAAGTTAATGGGTGTCGGTTTAATGTCGAGAAATGTAAAGTTATGCATTTTGGGATAAATAGATTACAAACCGTGTATTGCATTGATGGCAGTGTATTCCAGGAAATAGATGAAGCTCAAGATTTAGAATTAGTGGTAGACAGAGAGTTAGAGGACATATTGCTAAGGTAGCCCATAAGATTACTTGGCTATTGAAGAACATATTAACATGTAGAGATAAGGGAGTTGTTATTCCTCTTTATAAGGCCTTGATATGCCCACATCTGGATTACTGTGCTGAAGTTTGGTCTCCTGAGTTTCTTGGTGATGAGGAAGCGACGATGAGAATTCAGAGCCAAGTGATCAAGATGTTGAGTGGCTTGTGGAATGTTCCCTATGAGGATAGATTGAAGGTGTGTGAACTGCAGAAGTTGTTTGATAGGAGAAAAAGAGGGGATATGACAGAAGCTTAAAGGATTTTATAGGATAGATGCAGGGGAAATGTTTCAGCACTTGGCTAAAGGGACCAGAACAAGGGGTCATCCTTGGAAGTTGAATAAAGGTGTGGTTAGTAGGGGGTGTGAGGACTAGATTTTTTGCTTGGAGAGTTGTGAATGAGTGGAATGGGTTGCCAGAGTCAATTGTGACTGCTTTGTCTGTTAATAGGTTCAAGGAGAGGTATGATAGATTGTGTAGCTAGATTGGATCTCCCACAATGAGTCTTCGGACTCCATGGAAGTATCCGTATAATACTACTACTAATAATAATAATACCAAAGCAATTCTTTTTCACAGAATTGTATTTTTCATAAGCGAAGAGCAACTGGTGCTTAAGAGTAATTATCACAGAAGAGCCTAAATGTATTCGTTTTAGTGTTGTAAAATAAACGGATCAATCCATATTTCATGTGCTACTTAAGAAACTTGGAAAATTTCCTAAGTATTGAAAGCTTAGGCAACACCAATCCCATGATTGTATTCTCATAAGTTCTCTCTTCTTTATTCAAAACTCTCAAAGTTTCTATATAAATGTATATTTAGCAACAAAATAAGTATGTATCTTTAATATCTCTATTTCTGTTTATTTTGCATTGCCAAAACAAAGTCTTTTAGGATCTTCTTCAATAAAAAGAGAAAATTAAATTTTTCTTTCGCTAAATATAATATCTATGATTTTTTAAGTATAGAGCAAAGATGCTGCAATTTGAAATAAGCAAGGTATTGATATGGAAGTTATTATGGAGTCATCCCAGGGGCACGCCAGTAGTGTCCGGCACCTGTGTGCAAAACTGTAGTTGGCGCCCCATCCCCTCCAATAAAAAAATTACTTTAAAAAAATGTTTTTTTTTAAAGTATTTCCTCCTCTTTGGTGCCTTTACTATCCTGCCGCCTGTGTGCATTGCACACATTGCACTCATCGCTGGCGCGCCCCTGAGCAATCCATATTTTATAGCCAAATGTAGAAAGAAACTTAAAAATTTTGAAAATTTACCAGAGTTTATAAAAACCTAACCTTCTCATAAGCTCACTAGTAAATTTTCGAAAGATAGAAAATTTTTCTACATTTCTTATTTTTGTTTGTTTCCACATTTTGCTATAAAATATAGATGTATCTGTAATATTTCTAATTAGAGTATCTTATGTAAGACAAATATATGCTTCTGAGCTCAGTTTAATATTTTACTATGCACCCACCTATAGATCATTTGTGATGAATTTAACTTTCTGACATAGCTTAGTTACAGTGTTGAATGAGTTTTTGTTTTCATTTCCATTGTAAGTTTTTTCGAACTTGACTGAGAGTTTTTGTTCTCTTAAGGCTTCTTCTGCCTTAGAAGAGTGGTGCTTTCTGAAGTGGCCTCTATGCTGAGTCAATTATATCCTTTATTTTAACTTCAAATTTAAGATCTGAAGCTTGCAAAATACTTTCAATCGCAGAGTTCATTTGATGTGAGATTCTTCACATGATAAAAAATCTATTCTTCATTATATGAATGTTAACATATTGTCATATTCCAGAAATGAATGCCAAAGGCAACAACTACTCTACTATTGTGACAAATATTAGACTTTACAACCCACTTCAGCTTTCACTTCACTCTCCAGTTGTCATCCACTGTTAATGGCTGACATATATTTTATGACTTTTCCACTTGATAAGCAACTGATGCTGAGAAGCCAAGGCAAAAATTACAAAATGGTGTGAAATCAAAAGTTTTCTCTGTCTCTAGTAATGATAATCTAATATTATTCTCACCTGACTGTTAATAGTGATGGCATCCAAAACATAACGTTCTATCCCAAGCAGAGTATGATTTATAATAAACAATTGAAAGATTCTAAGATATTGGTGTACTAGTGATATGATATCAAAATTATCAAATCAATGTGCAATTTAAATTAAATGTCTGAAATTACCTGTATATGTTTCATCATCTGTACAACTGCCAAGAAATACTTCTGGCATTCAAGGGCTGCTTGAAAATTACCAAGAGACAGATGGGATAACCCCAAATTGCAATATGCTCGTCCCATGCTCATCCTGTCCTGTAAGTCTTTTGCCAGTTCCAAATCTTGTTCATAGTAACGAATAGCCTCCTTTAACAAAACAACAACAATAATTAGTATAAATTGACAATTTATCTAAATTTTATTTATTATCCATGTATAAATAATTTTCATGTAATATAAAAACATAAAAACATAAATGTGATACTGGGCTGTCATGGTGCATCAGGGCATCCCCTCGGTGGTGGATGAGGTGGATGATCGGTGGCACTACTTTGTAGGCCTCCCGACTAGGTCCATGGGACCCGCTAACCAATGACAGCTGTGGTCCTCCATTCATATTGGGGTTTGGATGGTTCTGATGGCCCATTCCGTAAAAATAATGCCGATGTGTAAAGCATCATGTCTACACAGAAAAGATTAAAGCCCGGGTAGTCTCAATATGCCCGGAACAGTGGTGTCAGGGTGATATAGCAGGCCCTGCGGTATCGTCAGTCCATGACTGCTATAAAGAAACTTGACGCAGAAATTGCTTGAATGTTGCTACTTGGAATATAAGAGGATTGAATAAATGCAGGAAATTGGCTAATGTGATGAGAGAGAGATGGAGGGATTGAATATTAGTATACTAGAAATAAGTAAAAAACTTTTTGGAAAGGACCATCAGATTTTGAGTCGAAACTTCCAAATGGCAAGATATATAAAATATATACGTCAGGTGGTGAAATATCAAGAAGAAGTATAGCATTTATTTTAGAGAAGAAAACTAATAAAAACATTATCCATATAATCAAAAACTCAGATAGAATAATGGCAATTCTAGTGAAATCTAAACCTAAAGATATGCTGATCATTCAAATATATGCTCCTACAGAACAGAATGAGGAAGCAGAAATAGATCTAATGTATGATGAAATAGAATGGTGTATAAAGGAAGTTGAAGGCAAGAAAGATCGAGTTATTTGTGCTATGGGTGACTGGAATGCAAAAGTTGGATCAGAGAGAACATCTACACACGTGGGTCCATTTGGACTAGGAATTCGGAATGAGAGAGGACAAGAGCTGATTGATTTCTGTAACAAGCACAATCTCATCATAACTAACACTTATTTTGAGCAAAAACCAACAGGAAGATACACATGGGAAAGTCCAGATGGAAGATACAAAAATCAATTAGACTATATTGTAGTTAGTAAACATTACTTCAATGGAATACAGAACTCAAAGGTGATGCCAAGTGTTGACTGTGGATCTGATCATAGACTGGTCTTAATGAAGATGAATATTCGCCTGAAAACAATAAAATTTAAAAGAAGTTAACCCCTAAAATGGGATCTGCAAATGGTACAAAATCCGATAATAAAATCAAAATGTAATGAAAATATTCCAGAACACAGTCTGCACAGTTGCAAAACGAAAATGAACCCTCTCAGTAGAATAGACTACAAGCAGCTATCATAAACATCTGCTAAAAACCACATCAATAAACAAGAAGAAAGAAAGAAAAAAACCATGGATAACTCAAGAGGTAATCAACCTTATTGATGAAAGAAGAACATGGAAAAGAGGAGCAAATGAAGAAGAAAGGTTAAGATATAAAACTTTGGATAAAAGAATCAAACAATTATGTAAAAGATTGAAAGAAAACTGGATAAATAGGCAGTGCACTGAGATAGAAGAATTACAAAATTGGAACAAAACCAGAGAAGCATTCCTGAAAGTGAAAGAACTTAATGGAAAAACAAAACATACACAGTCTAATAACATCAAGGACAAAGATGGAAACATACTCATTGATAAGGAAAAGATAAATGGAAAATGGGTGGAGTACTTATCAGATCTCTATGATGATGATAATGGTAACATGTTAGATGATTCATGACATCTTAAGTTAAAGGTAACAAAAGATACCACTCTACCGACAAGAAAGGAGGTAGAACATGTAATTACGAATCCTCCTAATAATAAATCTCCTGGGTGTGATAATATTCCGGCTGAGCTGTGAAAGCTTTCACCGGCAATAATAACAACTAATTAGTGGAATCCATTCAGGACATCTATAAAACAATACAATTACCTGAAGTTTTTACAACAGTTATCTGCATACAAATTCCAAAGAAACATAGTGCACAAAATTGTGAGGATTACAGAACTGTGAGCCTAATATCCCATGCATCTAAAATTATTTTAACCATTGTTAACAAACAAATTGAAAGAGCCATAAGTGGTGAATTGAGTGAACAACAGAAAGGCTTCAGAAGAAGAATGGGAACCATTAATGCTGTCCTGGAACTAAAAATACTAATAGAAAGATCACTTGAAAGAAATAGGAACATTTACATATGCTTCATAGACTTTCAGAAGGCTTTTGACTGGGTAAAACATAATAAAATGTTCAATATATTAGATAAATTAGACATAGAAGATCATGTACTTAAGATTATAAAAATGATTTACATCAAACAGAAAATGCAGCTGTTTAACAATGAGACTTCTGAAGTGAAAATAAAAAGAGGAGTTAGACAAGGTTGTATCCTTTCACCAAATCTATTTAATATCTATAGGAAGACAGTGATGAAAAAGATTGAAAAACAAAAAACAAAAATTAGTATCAATGGTATAAAATACAACAATCTTAGATATGCTGATGATACCATTCTAATAGCAGAAAACAGAAACAAATTAATCAAATTACTGCAGCTACTAATTGAAGAAGGTAAAGAATTTGGATTAGATATTAATGCAAAAAAATCCAAATTAATGAAAAATACAAATATTTAGGCACCTACTTTACTGCAGATGGAAAGCAAGATAAAGAAATAAAGAAATAAGGAAAGCAAGATAAAGAATGCATCTTTAGCCATAGCTAAAGATGCATTCTGGAAAAATAAAGATCTGCTCAGAAATTCTGTGAGTATCGAGACAAAGAAAAGAATGATAAGAACATTAGTGTGGCCAATTTTCACATGTGGAAGTGAGACCTGGATATTCAAGAAGAGAATAAGGCAACAGATAATGGCCTTTGAAATATGGTGCTATAGGAGAGCTCTGAAAATCCCATGGACAGAACATGTGACAAATGCATGTCCTACAGAGAATGAGAACACAGAGATCTTTATTGCAGGAAATGATCCAGAGAAAGATGAGATTGGCAGGACATGTACTAAGAGGTTCAGCAGGACAGAGGATACTGACAGTTTTAGAAGGAAAAATTATGGGAAAAGGATCAAGAGGCAAAAAACGAAGGACATGGCTTGAAGATATAAGATCATGGACAGGATCACATGACTATGCAGAAACAAAAAAGGAAAGCCACCAATAGAGAGATCTGGAAGGACATGGTGCTACACCCTCTCACTGAGGAAGCTACATGAAGAAGAAGAAGAAGAAATGTGACATAAATTAATAAATGATATAGATAATTAATAGATATATGAATGTGAAAATGAGAACGATAATAAAGGTAAATCTGTAAAATGGATAACTGTGAATATGTGATGGGTTTAGATGTGTTATGTGTGGGATAAAAAAGTATGGAAAAGGTGAACATTTCATTAGGTAAATGATTGGAACCAACAAGACTTGGAGAGCAATGAAGGATAATCTGGAAGGTTAATTGTTACAAATGTTTAATAACATCAGTATTGAAATCTGAATCGATCTGAATCAGTATTCAAAAAATTAGGATTTCTCTTTCACTCAAAGTGTTACTTCACCTCCTCTGAACAGCTATTAACCCTATAAAAATTATAAATCTGCCAAGCTGTTGAATACTGTTCACACATTTAGGGTGATGCCCCTAAGAACTCCCTAAAATTACTTGATTTAACACAGAAGAAAGCATTTAAGCTGTTTAATGATCCATCTCTCACACAATTTGCTCCACTTACTTTCCAGGTGCACAGTTCCTGCTGCTTGCATCTTCTACAAATATTTTAATGGCCAGTGTTCATCTGAACTGGCATCAATAATCTTTCCATTGTTTAATCCATTGAAACACTTGCAGCAACTACTCAACATTCCTTCACGACAGGAGCGTATATACTGGGCATACTAGGTGTGTGGTGCATATCCTGAAAATTCATGCAGAAATAACTTTTGATCAGTTATTTATTTTAAATAAATTTATTTATTATTTATATCAGTTATTTATGTGAAACAAACAGTCATGAACTGTTACACATATCAAGACATACTGTGACTATAAATCAGATAAGGTGAGCCTTGCCATCTAAGCATACCTTGACCAGTTATATATGAGGTGAGAGAAATGCGATTTCCTAAGCATGGTCTGCAAAAAGGCCCAAATACACCCATGCATATGGTTATTAGTTAAATTTTATTCACCGTCACTTTCTGACAGTAGTTGCATTCTTTTCTATGAGACTGCAATTTAATCACTTCCATCACTTGAAACACTCAGGCAGTCCTGTTCATACTGCAATGCTGAACATTTTCTTCAGTAAAAGGAACTAAATTAGCACTAATATCCAATAATTCTGAAGGTTGATTTTTTTTTTTTACCATGAACTCTGCAATTAATTAATTGTTGAGATCCTGTTTGGACCAGATCTTTGTATAATTCTTCATATCGCACCATACAAGAATTCAGTTCAAGTTTAAACTGTTCAGCTCCTTCAGTATTTGGATCATGTGTAAGAAAATGACTTTGCAATTTACTAGCCATTTGAAGCTCTTCTTTAATTAATCCTGTAGTGAGTGGAATCTCTTCATCATCATCATCACTTTTTTCTTTTTCATCGAGATTCTCAAGGACAGCTTCTGTTATTTCGTCATTACTAAAAGTCTTGTTAACCACCAATTCTTTAATATCTGCAGACAAAAAATTATCAAATCCTTCTCCACCAACTGCATGTGCTAATCTGATGATATTGGGATATTCAGTTGTATGCAAAGGCACAGGTTTCCCCCCCCCCCCCCCCACACACACACACATTCTGGCCAAGTAGCTTTCCAGCATGCATTTAAAGTTTCAATATATTTCAATTCTGATAACGCCAACTTAGCAAGTTTGATGCAATCCAAAATAGAAAACTTCTTCAACAAATAAATAACTGTCAGTAAATTATCCTTATCTAGTTTATCCAAAATGTATTGGAATGTTCTTCTTATGTAGTAAGTTTTGAAGGTAGCGATCACACCCTGGTGTAATGGTTGTATCATCATCATCAAATTCCTGACATGTACCCTCAAGGGGTGTACGGGATATGATAGTACTACATGAAAAATTTACATCATTACTACCTTCCTATCTACAATTCTCCTCCAAATCAGTCTGTCATTTGTCAAGACTCCAACATTATCAGATCTTATATTTCTATCATCTAGGGCACATTGTACCGTATCAATCCACCTATATCTTGGTCTTCCTCTGGGTCATTTTCCTGCCAACCTGCCACAGAACACTTGTTTTGCTAATCTTTCCTCGCCCATTCTGTTTAAGTGACCATACCACCTGAGATTAGCTCTGCTAACGCATTCCTGGATGCTGACAATGTCAAGTTCTATCCTAATATCCTCGTTTTTAATATGACATTGCCATCGATGCCATCTGTTCATGCCTCTAATCTTTCTCAGGACTCTCATATCTGCGGTCTCTAGTCTTTGGTCAAGTATTTTACTTCTGACCCAGCTCTCAGTTCCATAAGTTAAAACTGGTTTGAACACTATCTTGTATACAGCTAAATTAGTATTCCGACTAATTTCTCTCTTATTCCATATGAATTTATTCAATTGACTTCCTACCATACCAGCTTTGTTGATTCTGTTGTCTATTTCCATATTTAATTTACCATCTTCAGTAAAAATTTTGCCTAAGTAGCTGAAATGTTTTACTTGTTCCACAGGTTCTCCATTCACAACACTGTTGACATTTTCAATGATTCTGCCTATTTTCATTGTCTTTGTCTTTTTAATGCTGACCTTTATACCATATCTATTACAACAGTTATTCGATTTAGTTAGGGAATCTTGCAAACTTGTAGCGGATTTATTTAGAAGTATAGCATCATCTGCATAAAGCAAAGAGCTGACATTAACATCTCTAATTCTGATATCATGTTTAATACCACTTTCCTTCATAATGTCATCCATACAGATAATGAACAACAGAGGGGATAATGCACATCCTTGTCTCACACCAGATTTAACATTAAACCATCTTCCTATACTTCCTTCAATTCTAACTGCCGACTTACAACTCAAATAAAGACTAAGTATTGCTTGATATAATGCCAATTTGACACCATATAACTGTAGCGTATTGAATAGTTTCTCTCTTGGCACTTTGTCATATGCCTTTTCCAGATCTACAAAACTTAAATACAGATCTTTGCTATATTCCCATGCTTTCTCAACTATTTGTCACGAAGTGAAGATCTGATCCTGACAGCCTCTATTTGGCCTGTATCCAGCTTGTTCTTCACCAAGCTTTTCTTCCACAATTCTTCTCAACCGTTTCTCAAGTATGCTAGCACAGATCTTTCCAGGAACACTCAGTAGGGAAATACCTCTGTAATTCTCACATTCAGTTTTATTTCCCTTTTTATACATGGTCTTTCTATTAGAGCGCTACTCCAATGAACGAGAATTCGTACCTCTGTCCAGGCTTTCTGAACTATGCAGTGCAGCCACTGTAAGACTTTTATACCACCATACTTCAGCATTTCTGGTTGAATATCATCTACTCCTGCTGCTTTTCCACATTTCAAGCCTTTGATGGCTTTTTCTACTTCAAGTATGGATATGTATTCCTGACTGTATGGCTGTTGAGTGTTTTTTTACCACTGTGCTATCACTGCTTGTTTCACTTAGCAATTTTTCAAAGTAATTACTCCATACTTCAAGGATATCTTTTTCTCCCATTTTCATGTCACCTTTATCATCTCTAACTCCTTTTACAGCACTCTTTCCTCCATTTCTAAGCTTCTTCAACAACCTCAAGAATATTTTGCCACCTTCTTGATATTTATTTTCTATATTCTTGCCAAAGTCCTCCCATGACTTTTGTTTAGCTAGTTTTACACAGTGTTTAGAGTTTCTTACATTTGTCTCTGTATTCTCTAAGAGCAAAAGCCGACTTATTTGCCAGGAACTTTTGATATGCTTTCTTCTTTTCCTTCACTGCCTCTTTAACTTCCTGTGTCCACCATGGAGTTCTGATTTTTCTATCCTTGCAGACAACCTCACCACATGCTTTTCTGGCTGAATCAATCAGGGTTTTTTTCAAGGCTTGCCATTGAATCTCCAAGGTTTGGTTCCTGTTCTCAAACTCTCATTTTTTCTTCAATAATCTTTGTGTATTTTAGTCTATAGTTCACATCTGAGAGCTGCTCAACTTTTATTTGCTTTAAAACTTTCTTACATGTTATTCTTTTCAATACGAAATTCAATTTTATCCTGCTCAAGACTAAATAGTGATCGCTTCCAATTTCAAATCCTCGGTTGTATTAAGGATGTTGTATTAGATGGCAGAAAACAAAATTCCACATTCAGGTGTTCTAAAACAGGATGACCAGGTGCACTGTCTATAATTAATAAAACTTTAATGCCCAGATTTTTTTCCGTCAAATAGCGTTTAACTTCTGGAACAAAACAATGATGGAACCATTTATTAAAAATTTCTTTTGTAACCAAACCTTTTTTGTTTGCCTTCTAGTGCACTGGTAACAAGTTAAAATACACACTTTTCATTGCCTGTGGTCTTAGGGATCGAGCAATGAGTAATGGTTTTAATATATGATCTCCTGATGCATTGCTGCGAAATAATAGTCACACAATCCTTAGCTGCTTGAAAGCCACCAACACTTTTTTGTGATTTTGCTATATAAGTTATACTTGGCATTTTTTTCAAAAAAAGGCCGGTCTCATCTGCGTTTCAAACTTGATCAGGAGTAGCCATCATTTTCAATAATTTTGGATAGTTTTGAAAGAAATTCCCTAGCAGCAGGCTCATCTGCAGATGCGGCTTCTTTTATTTTTACATTATAAAGCGCATGTCTTTTGAAAAATTTTGTAAGCTGGGGACTGCCTGTATATGTATATATATTCCTGAAGATGACTTTAATGTAAAGGTTGAAATGCAGAATTTTAATATTAATAAGGTTTTTATCGCAAACAGCAGTTGACTCCATAAATCCAGTATAATAAATGCTATTCACTGTTTAATTTTACTGAATGAAAGAACTTGCACATGGATTATGCACAGATTTGGTCACCTAATTTTAGTAGTAATAAAGATATATTACAAAGGGTCTAGAGAAGATTGATGAAGTAGTAACTGGTATTTAGAATGTGAGGTATGAAGACAGAATGATGATATGCAAGTTGCAAAACCTCTTGAATAAAAGGAGAAGATGGAATATGGTTGAGACATATAAGTTGGTAAGAGGTTGTTACCAGGTTAATGCGGAAGAAATTTTTCACAGAATGAGAGAGAGAGAATAGAACAAGAGATCGTTCCTGGAAGCTGTATAAGGAGGATGTGAGGCAACGGGGTGAGGAACAGGTTCTGTACATGGAAAGTAGTTGGTAAGTGGAATGAATGGTCTGCCAGTGTAGTGAATACAGATTATATTGAGTGAGTTTAAAGCATGATTGGATGAGTTTTGTGTGTGATAGTGCATATCTCCTATGATGAGTCTTAAGTAAAACAATATTCAAAAGAAAATTAATTCAAAATTAAATAATATTTTTTAAAAAATTCACTTAGATGCAACTACAATTTTCCAAGTTTGGTGGTTGAAACTAGATGTTAATCTACTGGAAATACTGAATGGTCATCTCAAGAAAATACTAAAGAATTTCCATAGAATCCTTCAGTATGAAAAGTCTTCAGAGTTTTCACAGGAAACCCTGTATTTCAAATAAACAGGGAAGGAGGAGTGAGATGAACTACATCACTGTGTTATTGTTTTAATGAGATGAAAGGTGAATGCATAATTCTAGATGAGAAAATTAGTAAACCTGCATAATTTGAACTCCTTATTTATACTAATATTTTGGTTTAGTATCTAAGACTATTCTTGAATAGTTAGTTACTATTTTATTAACTAACTAACATAAAAACCCAGCAAAGAACCAATATACAACAGGGCTACAAGGGCCATACAGAAGAAGAAGATGTGTAATTCTATTCCATTCAATCTTTAATGTAATTTATTGATTTAAAACAAGCAAATTGGCTTCACTGATCAAGTGGATAATGTTTCTATTCTACAGGGTGTCCCAAAATTCATGCAAGAAGTAATTTTGATAGAAAACACAGGTTTTTAATTAAAAATTGTAATTTCTTATTGATTCATAAAGTATACAGTATAGGGTTATGCGTGGAATAGCATATCGAGTAAATGGCCTCCATGGCTTTGCTGGCACATACGCACTCTTTTGTCGACATTTTCCATGACCATTTTGCATAAATGTGGCTGAATTTCGTTGATACAGTGCTCAATTTCCTCCTTCAAGGCGTGGGTGGTCGTGGGCTTGTTGGCATAAACCTTAGACTTCAAAAAACCCCAAAGAAAATAGTCCAACGGCGTTAAATCACATGATCTGGGCGGCCAATTCTGATCACCAAAACAGGAAATTACACGACCAGGAAATGACTCATGCAGTAATTGAATTGTTTCTCGGGCTGTATGGCATGTGGCACCGTCTTGTTGAAACCACATGTCGTCCACATCCATATCTTGTAATTTAGGCACAAAAAACTGGATTATCTTGTTGCAATAGCGAGCACCATTAACTGTTATTGCCTTACCAACTGCATTTTCGAAGAAGAATGGACAGATGATGCCTCCAGCCCAAAATCTGCACCAAACAGTGACACGTTGTGGATGCATTTGTTTCTCAACAATTACTCGTGGATTTTCTGAACTCCAAATGCGACAATTTTGTCGATTAACGAAGCCATCAAGATGAAAATGAGCCTCATCGCTGAAGATGATTTTGTTCGAAAAATAAGCATCCACTTGTTGTTGTTCCATAATCCATTCAATGAACTCTCTTCGCTGTGTGTGGTCAGTTTTTAATAACCCTGAACTGTCAGCTCTCACGCTGTCTTTTTTTCTCATTGGCAACACTTTACCGCACAAATGGCGCTAAATTTAAATCTTGTGTGAATTTTAGGACACCCTATATAACTAATAGAGTGAGGATTTAAATTTCATCATGGTTTGTGAATGTCTTTAAATGGTAGATAATTTCGCTGTCTGTTGTGAGACCCACTACTCTGCTTATTTCAGGCCTGAAATGGTTTGGGAAGTTATCTGTTTGATCTCTAGAATGTTTCCACTCTAGATTATTTAATTCTTAGCCCATCCACAAAAACCTTCCTACCCATGGAAGGAAGGTTTTTGTGGACTCAGCTGCTGGACTGAATTATTTGTACTTCAGTCCACGTTCATTTAATAAACAATTCAGTTATGAGAGTGATACCCATTAAGGTTATGCCAAAAATAATGTGGATATTCAGAACCCTTTCCTTCAAAGCTATAACAGTAAAGTAGTTCCACTGACTGTCTGCCAGATAGTGCCCTGAACCGAACCAGATGGTAATGCAATATATGAGGCTTCCTGATCAGCTGACACATAATTTTACCACTGGATTATGCCTGGAGGGGGGGGGGGGCTGTGTAATGGTTTGTGAGAGGCATTGTAGGCCATATTATGACAGAGAGACTGGATGGTCTCTGTATGAGTGACACCTAAGAGTATCTTCTCGAATAGTGTTCCTCCTGCTATTTTACTCTTCACCTTTGAAATATTAACATGACAGCAAACCTAAACAGGGTCACTGCAGTTAAAATAAAAACAAACCTTCCTCAAAAAAAATTCTCTCCAAAAAAACTTACAAAAAAATGTGTTCCAGATTCACTTTATCAACATCTGTGGTATAAATACCAACCTAAACGATGTTCACCATCGCCTGAAGACATCCAAACCTGATCTGTTTCTGCCTGAACCTCAACTCTCTGCCACTCACAACCACTATCCATTTTATCTATCCAAACCACACCCTATATGATTCCTTCTACCACAAGGGTGGTGGTTTTGTTCAATCTGATATTTGTTGCTAGTGTTGGATTCTGATTATGTAGAAATTAGAATAAATGTTATTTGATTCAGAATCCAACATGATTTTCCATCACAAGAACTATATTTGTAAATATTATTTAATGTAAATAACATAAATTATAATTGATATCATATAACTGCCTTAATTATATCAAGTTTTTAATTATTTAAATCAAAAGAAAGTGTTAATGATAAAGAGGTTCTGTATTAAATATTATTAAGTTATTTTATTTATTGTTATGTCAATATTATAAGAACTTGTATTTGTAATTTAACTACGCACTTATTGAAATGCATATATTCTATTTATTCTTTATTGTGAAAATTTAACATTATGTAATAACTGAATGTAGTTGTATAGCCTAATGTAACATTTGCAAGAATGTTTACGTTTATCGGTTGTCATAGAGACGCGTGAAATAAACGAGCGCGAGTGAAGGGAGCGTGGGCAAAATAAGAGGAGAAAATATATACGTAGTAGGGGAGTCGGAACGAAATTTTGAAGTGAAAGGAAGCAAGGGTATAAACTAGAGAGGTGGAAGTAAATAAAAAGTTCTCAAGGGCAAAAATTAAAGGGGATAATAATTATAAGCGAAAAAAGACGAAGTGAATTTTATAGTTAGCTGAAAGTAAAGTCAGCAGTGATAATTAAAGGAATTTAATGCCGCAATCAGATAATATGAAGAAACTGGATGTTCAGTGAAGAATTCTGATTAAACCCAATTAATCTAGAATTGTGACTTAATTCTAAATCGCCCTAAGCAGAACTGCACAGTGTTTAATTATTTAATGAGTGGTAACAAGGATAATCAAAGTACCTTACAGTTGATATCCATAGTCGTGAAGCGTGATTAATAGTGTTTTAGTTATAACTGTGGAAAAGTCTTATAAATGTGTTCTTAAGTGCAACAAATATATTTTGAAAGTTATTCGCAACTTAATTGATGTACTAGGAACTGTTTCTGGTAAGCACTGACATATTGATCATTTTCAATGTATGAAGAATTGAATGTTGGTTACGCTACGTTTAACCTAACTTTAACTGTGGAAATTCTTTGCGAATGAGAATTTGAAAATAAGAATTGTTGAGAGATATTTACAGCAATTAGTCCCTGCGGTGTTCTTTAAGCGTATAGCATAGCTGAGAACTGTGTGGAAACCATTCAGATGGGAAGTTCTATTGTAATTAATTAAGTGTAGGAATTTTGTGACTCAGAAACTGAGAAAGTGTATGTAATGTTTTGAAGATTGAACTAATGTGATTGACTTGACCTAATATTTAACTTTATTCTATTGTTTAAAATTAGAGGTAGAATTTATGTATTTGTCATATAGCTTACATTAAATGTTTTATTTTGTTAATCTAATTATTGTGTTTGCCTAAATTCTTTTTACTGCACCGTTCACAAAAATTCGAATCTTGCGGGAATCCCAAGTGGAAAATAAAATACCTCGGCCAGAATGAATGAAAAGACTGCTAACTAATTTTGAATTGATCCTACTAATTCATATAGACTTATCTAAGGATAGAGTGGCGCAGTATAATAGAAATTTCTCTACCCTTAGATCAGTGATTAATTTGCAATTAGTTTTCCTTTATTTTATGAAAGTGACTTTCAGCAAGATGACGGATTCGAACGTCAAGAGAACACGTCACGACACTAGATGTCTAATCATCTCCCTTTTTGACCGATTCTAATGCCAATTCTAAAAATCATTCTAATTCCTTTGGTTGATTCCCTGAAGCTTGATTTACCAAATGCACTAATAGTGAATTCATCTTTCTTAGTGACTTTAATGTCCAGGACTCTAACTAGCTTCCTTTCTCCAACTCCACTGACCAAGATAAAAGAGGAGTAGAAGTATTTGCTCTAAGCAAAAACCTAAAACAAGCCATTCATCTCCCAACCAGAATGATGCAAATCTATCATTATAGAAAAACTTTCTACCTGTAATAATGGTAGTTCTGCTTTCTGGTACTTTGCAAAATCTGTTGTGTTCATGTGACCTTTAATCAGAAGAATCTTGAAAACTCTGGATACCAAAAATAGCTTCTGGTCCTAATAGAATAAAGCCACCTATTGCACTCACGAGATCTCCTGAACTAACATCTGTTCTTTATCATCTATACGAACTATGTTATACTCAATTTGCATCCACCTACAGAAATTATGCAAGCCCATATACAGCCAATTCTAAAAGAAAAAAAAAGTAATAAGTGTCTACCTTCAACCATCAACTTATTGCTATTACCTCAGTGTTCTCTAACGTAATGGAGTAGGTCATCAATTAAACAACTTCTCTGATACCTGTCAACTAATTAATGACCACCAATATGAATTTCACAAATCAAGATCCACAGTAGATTTCCTCACCTACATCAGTAAATTCTGGTGTCATGAGTTTAGAGAGGTGTCATGGTTTAAAGAGGGGTTCTCAGAAAATTGCCATCTTCTGGTCTGCCTTCCTGCCTTTGTAAATGGATTGTCAGTTTTCTCTCAGTTCATTCATCATGTAATGATGGAAGGTATTCTCTTTTCAAATTTTGCTGATAATGCAAGTGTTCCTCGGGGCTCTATTATTTTACCGACCCTCTTTCTTATATATATATATATATATATATATATATATATATATATATATATATATATATATATATATATATATATAAATAAATGAACTGCTCTCAATGACCTCAAACCCTATTCATAGTATTGCAGATGATAGCACTCTCCACCAATCCTGCTCATACAACAAACCTTGCAGTGCTTAAACATCTTAAGCTTCATCATCTACAATAAGTGTCTTAACCAATGATCTCCATACCATCATTCACTGAGGTGGCAGCAACAACCTAGTCACTTTCAATGCATCCAAAACAGTTTTGCCTGTTTTCTTTCAAAAAAGATCATAGTTCCTATTCACTTTCCTTTGATAATGCTCAACTTAACAGTCAAGACCAGATTTCTCTTCTTTGAATGACTCTTACTCCTAGACTTTTTTGGCATAATCACATCATTTCTATAGCATCCTCTGTTTCCAGAAAATCTGGCATCCTCTTCTGCTCAAGATGTTACTTTTCACCTTCCAGTTACTCTATACAAATATCGACTTTGCTCAAACTTTGAATACTGATTTCACATTTGGCATGGTGCAACTAGCTCTAAAAATTCTTGATGCTATTCAAAAAAAATTGGTTTGGTAAATTGATAATCCTCTCTATCACAGATCCTCTTCAGCTGGAAAAAGACCATCAGGCTTCATCATAGTAAACTTCATCATATTAGAGAGAAGGACTGTTTTTAGAAATTGGTGCTGCTCTTAAAAATCAGCCTAATTTAAATAAATATGGTTGTATAAAATCTTCCAAAATATGTGAAACACTAATACTTTGAGATCCCAGTTAACATCTTCATAAGTGTCCATAGAGGGTACACCACCTAGAGTTAGGGCTCTAGTCCTTTGTCCATGTGATAGTTTTGTGCTCTCTCTCTCTCTCTCTCTCTCTCTCTCTCTCTCTCTCTCTCTCTGTGTGTGTGTGTGTGTGTGTGTGTGTGTGTGTGTGTGTGTGTGTGTGTGTGTGTGTGTGTGTGTGTGTGTGTGTGTGTGTGTCAAAGTATTCCCTGAAGACTCTCTTTAAAAGAA
The DNA here is from genome assembly GCF_054136105.1 of Typopeltis vanoorti. Lineage (NCBI taxonomy): Eukaryota > Metazoa > Arthropoda > Arachnida > Uropygi > Thelyphonidae > Typopeltis > Typopeltis vanoorti. Next base: position 2,463,726 of record NC_143571.1, read on the forward strand.
ATATCAACCAATTACTTTGATCTTGACCTAGCCCACACAGTATTTCTATATGACCTGCAGCCTCTCTTGTGTGGGAGTGATTAAACACACACACACACACACACACACACAAGTACTATTATTTCTCGTTTAGACTGCGATTTCTTTTATATACCATTTACCTCACAAACCTTTGGAATACAACGAATGAACTGTGTTTTACTTAACACAGTTCATCAAAAAAGAATTTTAGGGGTTCAAAACTAGGTAAATACATATTTACCTATAAACAGGGGAAACCTGTCTGGGTAGTGACCCTTCTCTTAATGCATAACATTATATCTGATTTGCATTATGGAATGCTAAGGCTAGTGATGAGAAGTTTGTCCACCTTTGCGATGAGTTGCCCCAGTACTGAAGATACTTCAGGCACAAACTTTGTTTGCTTACACTTGGATAAAGGATTAAACTAAATATATAATTTATAGTCTAACCAAGTGAAAAAACTTCCAACATAAATAGAATATATAAATTTTGTAACATGAACATTTCCTACTATAAAATTGCTTACCTTGTAATTTCCTAAACAATAATGAGCATAACCTAGAAAATGACAAGCCTTTGCTTCACCCTCAATATCATTTATTTCCTGAGAAAGACGAAGAAAGCTCTCGTAGTAAGGAACTGCCTGAGCAAATTCTCCACGTGAACTGTGACAATTTCCCAAATTACAAAGTGCACAGGCTTCACCAGCAGTATCCTTCAGTTCTTGGGCAATATTTAAATGGCTATGATAATGAAGAAGTGCCATTTCATGCATACCTAAAGCCTGATATGCAACTGCAAGGTTGCCATGGGTGGAAGCTTCAGCACTTCTGTCATTAACTTCTTTTGAAATAGTGAGTTCTTGCTTATGAAACTTAATAGCTTGTTCATAGCGGCCCATTGCACTATAAGCATTGCCAATATTGCCATAAGCTCTGCCCATACCTGCTCGATCACCAAGAGTTCTGGCAATATTTAAGTGAGCTTGGTGTAGCTTGTGGGCAGCATCAAAATCTCCCAACAACTGATAAACAATACCTAAGTTCGAACAAGCTCTACCTTCTGCAACTTTGTCCTGAAAAAGAGAGAAAAGTAAATTGCTTGAATAGATGAACACATGATAAAATTATACAAATATAATGCTAGAACATTCTGAAAAGTATGTTGCTCTTATATTTGAAATTATACAAAGAAAGCAAAGCTATTTTTGATAATGGAGTGCCCTATTTTTTTTTAAAAAAAAGCACTTCATTCAGCATTTCTTTCAGGTGATACTGCTATAGAATCAAGTAGATGCAAGAAAGTTTATGAACAAGGCTAGACTGAAGCAATTGCACATCGGCTGAACAGACAGTGTATACACTCTACAACAAATAGGATGCAGGTTCGAATCCCATTATGGACATGGATATTTGTCAATATCTTTAGATAGTAGATGAATTACCTATTGTGAGACCACCAAGACCATCCTACTTATGGATGCATGAAGCTTGAATATGTTTTCTGTTTGGTTTCTAGAGCAGGATTTCCATATTATTTAACCTTCAGCTAACCTAAAGTACTAATACATTATAGATTTATAAACTTTTGTGAGTGGGGTTTAAATTTTTTAAAACAAAACAATAAATATAAAACACACACAAAAAAAACAGAAGGAATGACTTTTTTTAATATAAATCCTACATAAGAGAGATTACAGAACCTATAGCAAATTAATATGAGTAGAGATTAAGAGAGAAAGAATTCATTAATGTTCTCTTTGAAATGATGAAAGATGTAGTCTGGAAAATATACGAGGGACATCCAGAAAGTAAGTTCCATTTTTAAATATTTTCACTACGGCGCTGTGATCACAATGGTGTGCATGCATGCTGAGTTTGTTGATTCCTTAGCAAGGCACTGGTGCCATTTTCAGACATTCTCGCAGTGCATACGCTTTTGATACATGTTTATAATGCTGCATGTGAAATTAGGTCAGTTATCCATTTCTTGAATGAGAGGAACATTAAAGCAGCTCAAATTCATTGGCAAATTATTGAGGTTTATGGAGAACATGCAATGAGTGATTCAGTGGTACGAAGATGGGTAAGACTTTTTAACCACATCGCCGTCAATATGGATAAAATACATCACTCCTCTATACTTTGTATCCATCACATATTTCAATGTAATATCAATGATATTACGATTTTAATATGCACTTCGCATCCATGGTAACTTGGACGTATATATACATCCTGGCCGGTTGGGTGGTTAAAGAAGGAAGGATAGGTGTGCACGATGATGAATGGAGCATTAGTGACTGACAATTTGGTGTATTCAGTTGAAGAGAAGATTCAACAGAATAGGGGATTCACTATGACGTCACTCGCGCAGCAATTTCCAGAAGTTTCACGTTCATGTCTTCATGAAATTGTGTCAGGGAAACTGAATTATCAGAAATTGTGTGCAGGCTGGGTGCCGAAGTTGCTTACAGAACAACACAAAGTGAATCGGCTGGGCAGTGCGTTGGAATTCTTGACACCCTACCATGAGGATGGCGATGCTTTCCTGAGCAGACTTGTCACCGGGGACGAGACTTTGGTGTCACACGCAACCCCTGAATCCAAATAACAGTCCATGGAGTGGAGACACACACCTCATCACCAGTCAAGACGAAACTGAAGACAACGGTTTCCACTCGGAAAACGTGCACTGTGTTTTGGGACAGACAAGGAATTTTGCTGGTAGACTTCTTGGGTCAAGGCTCCACAATCAACACGAGAATGTACTGCAAAAAACCATTAAGAAACTGCGTCGTGCGATCCAGAATAAACAACGTGGCATGCTTACCAGGGGCATTGTTTTGATTCATAACACCTGCCCACACACGGCCAGCATAGCACAACAACTTCTCGCCACCTTCGGCTGGGAACAATTCCATCATCCTCCATATAGTCCTGACCTCATGCCAAGCAACTTTCACATGTTCAAACATCTGAAATCATTCCTTGATGGCCAGCAGTGTCAAGACGACGATAAGGTCAAAGAAGGAGTCAATATGTGGTTTGCATCACAGGCAGCAACCTTCTATGATGAAGGTATACAACTCTTAGTGCCCCATTATGTTAAGTGCCTGAACAATGGCGGAAATTATGTAGAAAAGTAGTGAAAGATGTCTACTTTAATTTCCAATAAAGTTTTTTTTGTTTTCTGACAGCCCATCGGAACTTACTTTCTGGATGTTCCTCGTAGTCAAGCAGCCCAATTGGAAGCATGATGGTACATGTCCTTGGACTGGAAAAGGCCTGAGTTCGACTGTCATCATGCTCCGAGGAATCTTCATATGTTTTTTTTTTTTTCAATTGAAGGTGAGTCAGCTAATTTCATACAGAGGTACCAGGGTACCTCTGTATGAGAAACTCAGGTTTTTCATCCTGCATACAGACAAATCGGCCTTGAGAACACAAGCAATTTACAAACAAAAAATATAGTACGAGTTGAGGCTTAAGTGCTGTGAAAAATTCATGTTAGAGGTTTAATGGAATATTAACAGCACCAAGAAAGGATTAAAACTAATTTTAATACTTCCAATATTTCGTCTCCGTCACAGAAACATCTTCAGGGATTACAAAAACTTTTTGTAACAACACACACACAAATACAATACAAAGTGAAACTAAAGTACTATCTAAGCAGTGCACCCTCTATGGGCATTTGCAGGTGGCACGTGCAAATGCCCATAGAGGGCGCACCACCTAGATAGGACTTTAGTTTCACTTTGTATTTGCAGGTGCCACCTGCAAATGCCCATAGAGGGCACACCACCTAGATAGGACTTTAGTTTCACTTTGTACTGTATTTATGTGTAAAAAGTTTTTGTAATCTCCGAAGATGTCTCTGTGACGGAGACGAAATATTGGAAGTATTAAAATTAGTTTTAATCCTTTCTCAGTGCTGTTAATATTCCATTAAACCTCTAACATGAAAAAATACTAGTGGTGATGGGCAGTAGATGGCATTGGTGTAGTGATGATGGTAGTGGTGGTTTACTGTAGTTGGTGGATTAAGTAGTGGAGATGGAAAGTCGTAGAGTAGGTGTCCCTCCTGTGATGAGTCTTTGATTCCTTGGCAGTGTCATGTAATAATAATAATAATAAATACTGCAATGGGAAGACTGTTCCAGAGAAGAGAGGTAAATGGAATGAAAGATGATGAGAGCAGCAAGTTCATTAGGCTAGCAACTGAACTGTAACTGGATGTTGGATAGCTGCTACTCATGTTAATATATTTAGAAGATGTAGATTTAGAAGAAATGGAGGAGGACTGATGGATGCCAGTTTTCTGTAGAACAGCGTCAACAGAAGTATCTACAGAAAAGGCAGAAACAGGCTGTCTCCGAGACAGTGGAAACTTATATGCTATGGCATTAGCAAGAGATCAGAAGGTGCATCTACCCTTTTGTGTAAGAGAAGTATTTTCAGTATTTAGCTATTTTGAAGTCAGACTCAGAATGGTTAATGGCTGTTTTGAAACTGTTGCAGGCAGAAGAAGATGGTGATTTTGTTTCAAGTTATTTGCAATATGTTGGGGTTGATCCACCTCTTTTCTAGGCACACATTTTTTGAAAAAACTAAATCTTGCATAGAGAGTGAGGATTCCAAATGAAGTAAGGAATGAAGGGCTTCATTCCAACATGAATCATTTTTACTATAACTCAATCCAACCAAGCAAATATCTGCATCTAGTGTGGATACCATAGTCTAACCATGGAAAAGAAAAGTTATCCCACAGTGCTATGCCTAAGGATATGAGGTCTAGAAGAGCTGCAGGAAGAGCATCCACTGGAGATGAAACTTGAGCAAGATTATGGCCTAAGTCACCAAAAGAAGAGGTAACCTCAACAGTGGACCAAAAGGAGAAATGTTAAGAAGAGGTGTAGAATGCTAGGTGAGTGGAGAATTATCTGGTATTCTGATTGGTAAATAGAGAACATGTTTTAGGTTACTGCTTACAGCATATATTTCAGCTCCTCTTGCAATTTCGTCAGTAGAAATGGAAAAAGGGAACCAGATGGAGTTTTTATGTTAATTAAAGTCATTAAGAATGATGACTTCATTGTTCTGGGTGGTTGAGCTGCAGGAAATCAAGCCTCCAGGATAAGAAGTCAAAAAGATCAGAGTGATTTTCAGAATTAGGCGAGTGATAACAAAGGATGAATAATATGTAACAAGGAAATTCATATTTACGAATTTAGGGACACAAAACACATGTGTTGAAATGATTATTTTACTTATTATTAATAAAATAACACTTGACATTTCGACCCCTGTATTGAAGTCATCATCAGAAAGATACACGTGTGTAGGAAACCAAGCTACATACTCTTGCACTCTATAAAGGTAAATTAAATCTACACTGTTAATTGATCTTTTTCTTAGCCTGACCTCTAGTGATAAAATTTAAAAAAAAAATAATAATAATAATAATAATAAAATAAAAAATAAATAAATAAATAAACAACAAATAATAAAAAAATTAAAAATAAATAATAAAATATAATAAATAATAATAATAAATTAATAAATAAAACTACAATAAACTCTGCTAAAGTCCTCCTGTACTAGATTCTTCTGGATTTATACAGTTCAGATTGTTATACTACAATTTTCTTCTGGACTTGTACAGTTCAAGTTGCTATTCAATGTTAAGGGCGAAAGAAAAAAAAAACTTCACCAAGTCGTCTTGTATTGAGATTTTTCTTTGGTTTGATCTGGTTGCTATAAAGGTTGCAAATGGGTCCTCCACATTCTTGGAATGGTTAGACCATCATTTCTCTTCAGATTTGAATTATGTTTGAGCATTTCACATGCTTCTTTAAATTTCCTTTCAAACCAGGATTTGATGTGGTGTAGAGACTTGGTATCTTTCCAATCAATTCTGTGGTATGTTTGGATTGCGTTGTCAGAAAGGCCAATTTTACCAAAATGGAGGTATTTAATATGTCGTTTGTGCTCATCATTCCTAATTGAGATGGTTTGCTCTGTTTCCCCTATATATGGTAGGTTACATGTGCATTGTATTTTGTAAACCCCTAGGTGGGCTAGGTGTGGAAGAGGATCTTTGGAAGAACTGAGTAGGTGTCTTAACACGTTCGTTCGCTGCCACGCTACTTCGACATAGTCTGTCCACATACGCCGAGCAATTTCATTTCTTCAAGGTCAGTACGGTAATCTCGTTGCCGGCGGTAAGCGTCATACGAGTATACTCGTAGTTGGCTTGTGCAGAGCATATACCTTCTATGAGAATACACAGTTTTGATGCTAGCTCCACAAGCCAAGCATTTTCACTTCTTCAAGGTCAGTACAGTAATCTCATTGCCGGCGGTAAGCATCATACGAGTATACTCGTAGCTGGCTTGTGTAGCTGGTTTACCAACTACGAGTATACTCGTAGTTGGCAGCGAACGTGTTAATTTTGTCAGGGGTTTAAAGGTGGTTTTGATTTTTTATAAATGTATGGTTGATAATCTCATATTCCTAATTTAGAGCCTATTCATTTCAACAAACAGTTTGAGCTCTGTGTTTAAGGGTACTTATGACCCATAGTTTTTGTGTTGGGTGGTGATAAGAATTTTTGTGTATGTACTGGCCTGTGTGTGTAAGTCTGCAGTAGACTGAGAAGGAGAGACAGCCTGAGAGAAGACGTGTCACGAGTGTGTCTAGAAACGGAAGAGAGTTGTTGTTTTTTTCCATTTCAATGGTGAATTCAGGTGGCTAAGGAATGTATCCGCGGCCATGGGGCCAAATGGCAAAAATATCGTCGACATATCTGAGCCAAATTTTTGGCTTTAGGCATGCTGACTCAGGAGCTCGTTGCTCAAAGTCTTCCATATAAAAGTTAGCTATTGGGGGGGGGGGGAGTGGTGAGTCCATGGCTGTACCCTCTTTTGAAGGTAAAAATTGTTTTGCCACATGAAATATCTGGAGTGGAGCACGTGGGCAAAGAGGGCCATGATGTCATGTGGAAATATGTTCTGTATGAGCAAGATAGTATAATTGATTGGGACATTGGTGAAAAGGGAAGTTATGTCAAAGCTGACTAATAAATCTTGGTCGTTGAGTGTAATGTTTTTAATTTTGTTTATGAAATGTTATGCGTTTTTTATGTAAAAACTTAGCATCTATTCAAGCCAAACTTTTACAACTAAAATTAGAGCTATCCAGCTACTTTAATCCAGAAATTTGGGATATTTTAGACAGGATCACAGACGACTCAGCCAAGCACCTACTACTCAAAAACAAGGAAAAATTAATAATGAAGTTTCAAGCACTAAAACAACATGAAAGCACAAGACAATCAGGACGCCATAACGAAAAGAGCAGCCAATCACAAACCGACATCACAAGGAGCAGCCAATCACCCACAAATGAAGTTAGGCGCAACCAACCAACCACCATCGAACCACGGCCTAGTTCATCAACCAATCAAACTACAATCTCACTGAAAGTGAACTCTCACTGCTGAAAAATGATCTAAACGATGCCATTGCACCGAGGTCAGTAAACAAACTTGATATCATTTATCATATAGAAAGAGGTTTGAGATCCCTCCCTGCCAATCTAGCTGAAAAAATACATAAGAAACATCTTGTATACTAAATTCAAACAAAAAACTAAGCAGCAACCTAAACAAAACGGAAAAACTGGCCCTCAAATCCCTAAAAAATAACCAGGACATTATAATCACAAAAGAAGATAAAGGGAATGCCACTGTTGTTTTAGATCGGACAACTTACATAGAAAAAATGAACCATTTGGTATCGGACCACAACACCTACCAAATGGTAAAATACAACCCCACGAAACGCATCAAAAAGAAAACAACTGAATTAATTAAATCTGTTAACACATGACCAGAAGAAACAACTAAAAAATTAATACCTCATTATGCCCGCACTCCCAGAATTTATGGCCTGCCAAAAATACACAAAACAAACACACCACTACGTCTGATTGTTGAAGGAATCGACAGCCCGAATTACCACTTAGCCAAAAAATTAGCAGCCACAGTCAAGGAATTAGTAGGTCATTCTCCTTCCTACATAAAAAATACACAACATTTCATAAACAAAATTAAAAACATTACACTCAACGACCAAGATTTATTAGTCAGCTTTCGACATAACTTCCCTTTTCACCATTGTCCCGATCGATGATACTATCTTGCTCCTACAGAACATATTTCCATACGACATCACGGCCCTCTTTGCCTACATACTCCGTTCCGGATATTTCGTGTGGCAAAACAATTTTTACCTTCAAAAAGAGGGTACAGCCATGGACTCACCACTCCCCCCCCCCCATAGCTAACTTTTATATGGAAGACTTTGAGCAACGAGCTCTTGAGTCAGCATGCCTAAAGCCCAAAATTTGGCTCAGATACGTCAACGATATTTTCGCCATTTGGCCCCACAGCCACGAAGCACTAAATACATTCCTTAGCCACATGAACAAACAACACAAACATATCCAATTCACCATTGAAATAGAAAAAAACAACTCTCTTCCGTTCCTAGAAACACTCGTCAGGCTGTCTCTCCTTCTCAGTTTGCTGCAAACCTACACACACAGGCCAATACAACACAAAAATTCTTACCACCACCACCCAACACAAAAACTAGGAGTCATAAGCACCCTTAAACACAGAGCTCAAACTATTTGTTCAAATGATCAAGCTCTAAACCAGCAATACGAAATCATCAACCATACATTTATAAAAAATGGAGTAAGTAAAAAAACTATTCACAAGATTCTCCACAGAGATACGCCTAAAAACAAAAAAGATTTCAAGAATGCTATTGCTATACCTTATGTTAAAGGCATTTCCAAAAAAAACAGACAGAACACTACACAAATATAGCATCCAAACCACCTTTAAACCCCCAACAAAATTAAGACACCTACTCAGTTCTTCCAAAGATCCTCTTCCACATCTAGCCCACCCATCGGTTTACAAAATATAATGCACATGTAACTTACCATACATAGATGAAACAGGGCAATCCATCCTAATTAGGATGGACGAGCACAAATAACAGATAAAATACCTCCATTTTGGAAAAACCAGCGTTTCTGACCACACAATCCAAACATACCACAGAAATGATTGGAAAGATACCAAGTCTCTACACCACATCAAATCCTGGTTTGAAAGGAAATTTAAAGAAGCATGTGAAATGCTCAAACATAATTCAAATCTGAAGAGAAATGATGGTCTAACCATTCCAAGAATGTGGAGGACCCATTTGCAACCTTTATAGCAACCAGATCAAACCAAAGAAAAATCTCAATACAAGACGACTTGGTGAAGTTTTTTTTTTCTTTCGCCCTTAACATTGAATAGCAACTTGAACTGTACAAGTCCAGAAGAAAATCGTAATATAACAATCTGAATTGTACAAATCCAGATGAATCTTAGTACAGCAGGACTGTACTAAGGACTGTAAAAAAATAAATTAATTAATTTTTTTAATTTATTTATTTTTTTTTTATTATTATTTTTTGTTTATTTATTTATTTATTATTTTATTTTTTTTTTAAATTTTATCACTAGAGGTCAGGCTAAGAAAAAGATCAATTAACAGTGTAGATTTAATTTACCTTTATAGAGTGCAAGAGCATATAGCTTGGTTTCCTATACACATGTATCTTTCTGATGATGACCTCAATATAGGGATCGAAACGTCAAGTGTTATTTTATTAATAATAAGTAAAATAATCATTGCAACAGGTGTGTTTTGTGTCCCTAAATTCGTAATATGAATGCTGATCACCGTGTAACCTTAAAAGAAAGAGTCATATAACAAGGAAAGGCAACTTAAGATAGAGAAGCTCGAAAAAGCGGAAATTCCAGATTTTACATCCTCTGGATCCCCAGGGGCTCCCATCTTATTATTATTATTATTATTTGACACCTCCAGGGAATCCAGAGACTCGTCGAGGGAGAGTGTGCCAACAGCATTGAACGATTTGAACCCTTCCAACTACTAACCGCGCTCAACCTTACTTAACTGAGCCATTAGTAGCAGAGGCTCTACCAATTGACCAACCTTTAGCGGCCACAGGGTCCCGAGCTGAGCCTAACATTGCTTCCACTTACTTGTGTCAGGTTCCTTCTATATTCTTTCCTATATGGCCTCACTTGGCTGACTCTTGCTTACTTCGACCCTGAGGGTATTAGAGTACTCGAGGCCTGAGAGTGTTTCTCCTTTTTCCCAACTTCTACTCTAGCTGGTAGAGGGCAGCAGCTCTACCAGTACTTGATGGAGCACTGCAGTGGAGAAGGCAACGGGAAACCACTCCACTAATATCCCTAGAAAATTTTAGTAGCAATGAATAGAACTTATAATGGGGCAGCTACCAGCCCGGCAAACCAAGGTGGTGTCTCTTGGCACAGAGAGGAAACGATGTCCTTCCCGATCAACCTCTAAAAGTGACTTAAAACAAGCTATAAACAAACTGAAAATGAAAGATCGTCAGAGAATCAAAATTGCAACATGAAATGTGAGAACAATGAACAAATGTGGAAAATTAGAAAATCTCAAACAAGAAATGGACAAAGGAAAAATTGATATCATACATAGGGCTCTGTGAAGTCAGATGGGAAGGAATAGGTGATTTTTATAGTGACAAAGTAAGAGTAATTTACTCAGGTGGAGATAAAAAGGAAAAAGGAGTTGGACTAGTTTTTAATAAAAGAACAGCAAAGAGCATCATTAGCATAAACTGTCTGAATGACAGGATTATGGTAGTAAAATTGAAGGCTGAACCAGTGGACATAACAATAATGCAGGTATATATGCCAACAAGTGACCATTCAGATGAGGAAATAGAGGAAATGTACAAACAATTACAAGAACTAATTAATGAAGAAGAAAGAAAAGACTATATGATTATAATGGGAGATTGGAATGGAGTTGTAGGAGAAGAAGAGGATAGGAGTGTAATAGGAAGATATGGGCTAGGTAACAGAAATGAGAGAGGGGAAAGGTTAGTGGAATTCTGTAAACAAAATAAGCTAATAATTACAAATACTTAGTTTTAGAAATCTAAGACAAGACTATATACATGGAAAAAAACCAGGAGATACGGAAAGGTATCAAATTGATTACATTATTATAAAGCAAAGATACAAGAATAGTGTAAAAAATGCATGCACATATCCTGGAGCTGATATTTACTCTGACCACAACCTACTATTCATAGAAATAAATGTGAAACTAAAGAAAATAAAAGAAGCTATGAAAAGGAAAAAATGGAACTTAGAGAAATTAAAAAATACCAAGGAATTTGGAAATAGATTGGAGAAAGAATTAGAGGAAACAAGTTTTGTCAAAACTGAAAATCCAGAAAAGAAATGGGAACGAGTTAAAGAGAAAATAAAGAAGATTGCAGACAAAATTGGATATGTAAGAGCGAAAAGAATAAAAAAAAAACCTTGGATAACTAATGAGATGATTTCTCTAATGGAAGAAAGAAGAAAATGGAAAAATAAAGACATCCCAAAAGGGAAAATACAATATAGAACCCTGAATGACAGATTGAGAATGAAAGCAGAAAGAAGTAGATAAGATTGGCTTAAAAAACAATTTGAAGAAATGGAAAATTATGAGAGAGTGGGAAGGTATGATCTTTTATATGAAAAAGCAAAAAGCATGAATCACAAGAGAAATGGAATTTGAGCTAGAGGCATAGAAAATAAGAATGGAAAAATCATAACTGAAGAAAAAGATAAAATCTTAATGAGATGGAAGGAATATATTGAAGATCTATATGGCAAAGAAAATAGACCAAATGAGTTGCCATTAGAAGATATAAAGAAGGTAAATGAAGATGATCTAGACCCAGAGATTTTGAAGACAGAAATAGAAATGGCCATTAAAGAACTAAAATGTGGAAAGGAAGAAGGAATAGATGAAATACCTACAGAATTCCTGAAACAACTTCAGAAGAAAGGAACTGAAGAAATAACCATCATCATCATCATCATCAAATTCCTGCCATGTACCCTCAAGGGGTGTACAGGATATGACAGTACTACATGAAAAAATTACATCATTACTAACTTCCTATCTACAATTTTCCTCCAAATCAGTCTGTTACTTGTCAAGAATCCAACATTATCAGATCTTATATTTCTATCGTCTAAGGCACTTTGTACCGTATCAATCCACCTATATCTTGGTCTTCCTCTGGGTCGTTTTCCTGCCAACCTGGCAGAGAACACTTGTTTTGCTAACGTTTCCTCTCCCATTCTATTTAAGTGACCATACCACCTGAGATTAGCTCTGCTAACGCATTCCTGGATGCTTACAATGTCAAGTTCTTTCCTAACATCCTCATTTTTAATATGATATTACCATTGATGCCATCTGTTCACGCCTCTAATCTTTCTCACGACTCTCATATCTGCGGTCTCTAGTCTTTGGTCAAGTGTATTACTTCTGACCCAGCTCTCAGATCCATAAGTTAAAACTGGTTTGAACACTGTCTTGTATACAGCTAATTTAGTGTTCCGACTAATTTCTCTCTTATTCCATATGAATTTATTCAATTGACTTCCCACCATACCAGCTTTGCTGATTCTGTTGTCTATTTCTATATTTAATTTACCATCTTCAGTAAAAATCATGTCTAAGTAGCTGAAATGTTTTACTTGTTTCACAGGTTCTCCATTCACAACACAATTGACATTTTCAATGATTCTGCCTATTTTCATTGTCTTTGTCTTTTTATTGCTGACCTTCATACCATATCTATTACAATAGCTATTCAATTTAGTCAGAGAATCTTGCAGACTTGTAGCAGATTTATTTAGAAGTATAACATCGTCCGCATAAAGCAAAGAGCTGACATTAACATCTCCAATTTTGATATCATGTTTAATACCACTTTCCTTCATAATGTGATCCATATAGATAATGAATAACAGAGGGGATAATGTACATCCTTGTCTCACACCAGATTTAACATTAAACCATCTTCCTGTACTTCCTTCAATTCTAACTGCTGACTTTCAACTCAAATAAAGACTAAGTATTGCTTGATATTTTCACCATATTGACACCACATAACTGCAGTGTATTGAATAGCTTCTCTCTTGCCACCTTGTCATATGCCTTTTCCAAATCGACAAAACTTAAATACAGATCTTTGTTATATTCCCATGCTTTCTCGACTATTTGTCGTAAAGTGAAGATCTGATCCTGACAGCCTCTATTTGGCCTGTATCCAGCTTGTTCTTCACCAAGCTTTTCTTCCACAATTCTTCTCAACCGTTTCTCAAGTATACTTGCATAGATCTTGCCAGGAACACTCAGTAGGGAAATACCTCTGTAATTCTCACATTCAGTATTATTTCCCTTTTTATATATGGGTACTATGAGAGCTCTACTCCAATCATCGGGAATTCGTCCCTCTGTCCAGGCTTTCTGAACTATGCAGTGCAGCCACTGTAAGACTTTTATACCACCAAACTTCAGCATTTCTGGTCGAATATCATCTACTCCTGCTGCCTTTCCATATTTCAAGCCTTTGATGGCTTTTTCTACTTCAAGTATGGATATGTATTCCTGACTGCATGCCTGGTCAGTGTTTTTTACCACTGTGCTGTCATCACTGCTTGTTACATTTAGCAGTTTTTCAAAGTAATTACTCCATACTTCAAGGATATCTTTTTCTCCTGTTTTCATGTCACCTTTATCATCTCTAACTCCTTTTACAGCACTCTTTCCTCCATTCCTAAGTTTCTTCAACAACCTCCAGAATATTTTGCCACCTTCTTGATATTTATTTTCTATATTCTTGCCAAAGTCCTCCCATGACTTTTGTTTAGCTAGTTTTACACAGCGTTTAGCTTTCTTACATTTGTCTCTGTATTCTGTAAGAGTAAAAGCTGATTTATTTGGCAGGAACTTTGATATGCTTTCTTCTTTTCCTTCACTGCCTCTTTAACTTCCTGTGTCCACCATGGAGTTCTGATTTTTTTATCCTTGCAGACAACCTCACCACATGCCTCTCTGGCAGAATCAATCAATGTTTTCTTCAGAGTTTGCCACTGAATCTCCAAGGTTTGATTCCTGTTCTCAAACTCTTTCGTTTTCTTTTCAATAATCTTTCTGTATTTTAGTCTACAGTTCACATTTGAGAGCTGCACAACTTTTATTCGCTTTAAAACTTTCTTACATGTTATTCTTTTCAATATGAAATTCAATTTTATCCTGCTCAAGACTAAATCGTGATCACTTCCAATTTCAAATCCTCTGTACACTCTAGTGTCCTGCACCAGGGAGAAAACATCACTATCAACAATAACATAGTCAATGAGACTTTTCTTATTCCTAGCCTCTTCTCTCCATGTGAATTTGTGCACATTTTTATGTTGGAACATGGTGTTAGTAATAACCAGTCCATGTCCTGAGCAGAAATCCACAGATATTTGCCATTATTATTAGCTTTGCTCTTTTCTCCAAATTTTCCCAAAATATTTTTGTATGTCTCACAATCATTTCCTACTCTACTATTTAGATCCCCAACAAGGACCAACTTTTCCTTTTTCTTTGTGTCAGTTGCTTTTTCTAAAGCATCAAAAAATTCCTCCACTTTTACCTTAGTAGAACCTTCTGTGGGACCATAGGCACAAATAAGTCTCATTGTCCAGTTCCCCATTTTCATATTTGCCCACATTACTCTATTTGAGACTGACTGCCATTCAAGAAGATTAGCCTCATATTTTGTGTTGAATACTATGGCTACTCCTTCTTTTCCTTGATTGTCATTGCCTGAATATAACATTTTGTATTTATTGCTCAGAAAGATCTCACCAGTTTTGGTCTTTTTTGTTTCAGTAACCCCTATTATGTCGATCTGGTACTTATCTAATTCCTCAGCTAGCTCCATTTCTTTGCCATTCAGGCTTCTTATGTTGATAGTACCGATCTTTAACTCTGGTGATGTTGAGTTGGGTTTTGTTTTCAGATTTGTTCCAGTAGCTGACTTTTCGCTGTTTGCCCTGGTTCCCTGGCGAAAACAACAGGGGCCTTGTTTAACCGGGCGACGCCCCAGCCGGCATGAAATTTTGTCATGTTGTACCATCATTTTTTATTTTGGTTTAACCAATAAGAATACAATTTGGTCGGCTAAATCCCAAATTGCCAGCCCATCCTTGTTCGTTCAGTATCAAAGTAGATACCCAACAGGGTGCACCACGAGAAGGTGAGGATTGGACATTAGGTCAGAAGCCCTGGTCGGTTCGCATTCCTTTAAAGGCTATGTGGAGGTCTCCTCTCAGTTATACAGCTTTGACCCTTAAGCACCCCAGAAATAATCAAAATAATAATTTTAATTTATAACAAAGGAGAACTACCAAAAGATTTTATGACCATAATATTTATACCGATACCAAAGAAAAGTAATGCAGTTAACTGGAAGGATTTTAGAACAATAAGCCTCATTTCCCATATATCAAAAATACTTATGAGAATCTTAACATGAAGAATTGCATCTAAAGTGAAAGAATTTCTTGGAGAAGATCAGTTTGGATTCAAGAAGGGTAGGGGAACAAGAGATGCGATTGGACTGTTAAGAATAGTAAGTGAAAGACGTTTGGAAGTGAATAAACAAGTTAATATCTGTTATATAGATTTTGAGAAAGCTTTTGACTATGTAAAATGGGATAAGATGGTGGAAGTAATGGAAAAGATAGGTATAGATTGGAAAGACAGAAGGCTAATTATCTCACTATATATGGGACAAACTACCATGGTGAGAGACATATATGGTACAACAGAACCAAGCACCATTGGACGAGGAGTAAGACAAGGCTATTCTTTGTCACAAATTTTTTTCAACATGTATTCCAAAGCAATGTAAAAAGAAGTACTGGAGAATTCGGAAAAAAGAATAAAGATTGGAGGTAGACAGATATTTGCAATAAGATACGCAGACGACAAGACATTACTATCAAACACTGAAACAGGACTACAACATCTGTTGAACAGATTACTGGAATCCTGTATCAATTATGGAATGAAAATTAACATCAGAAAAACAAAGGTGATTAAAATAGAAAGGAAAGAGGCAAATATGGATATCAGCATAAATGGGGTAAAATTGAATCAAGTAAAGACATTTAAATATCTAGGAAGTGTTATTAGCAGTGATGGAAGATGTAAAAGTGACATAAAGCAAGAATAGCAATGGGAAGAGATGCCTTTAATAGAAAATGGAATTTATTCAGAAGTAAAATGGATAGAAACCTAAAGAAAAGACTAATAAAATGTTATGTGTGGAATGTTGCCCTCTATGCATCTGAAATTTGTACATTGAAGAAAGAAGAAATTAAGATTTTGGAAAGCTTTGAGATGTGGATTTGGAGAAGGATGGAAAAATTCAAATGGACAGATAAAATAACTAATGAAGAGGTCTTAAAAAGAGTAGAAGAAGAACGAAGTCTGTTAAGGAGGATAAAAAGAAGCTAGGGAAACTGAATCGGACATATTCTGAGAGGGAATGGAATCATCAGAGATGCCATCGAAGGAAAAATAGGCAGAAAAAGACCCAGAGGAAGAGTAAGGAAAACAATGCTAGATGACATGCTCAATGGAGACAGGTACACAACCTTGAAAGAGAAGGCTCAGAACAGAAGAGAGTGGAAGGAAAGTTTCTGCTACTAAAAGAAGAACCTGCTCAATTATAGAATACTAAAGAAGATATTCTCTGGCAGAGAATATCAGAACACCAAAATCACATATGTCAACCTTGTAGTGAAAAGAATCATATGGTTATTCAGATAGTTAAGATGGATGGTGGGTAGTGGTTACAGCTACAATATCAGATTTGGTCAAAAACATGAAGCTAGGTCAAAACATAGAGGTGCACATAATTTAAGTTTGTGTTTAGTCTACAAATATCAGTGAAGCAGATATTGAAGAAAATATTTTTTAATAAGGTTTTTGTGTTTTTTTAAATAATTGACAGCGCTCTTTAGGCAGTTTTTTTTTAACTGCTGTAATACAATATTTATTTGATTTTGCTATAATGGTGGTGTTCTAGAGAGTGAAATAAAGAGCACAGGAATATACAGTTTATGCATATACACTGCATCTAGGCACAAAGGGGCACTATAGGTGGTAGGATTATGTATCAGCTGATCTGGAATCCTGCTGATGATGCATTGGCATCAGGTTCAGTCCCATATACTATCTGGAAGCAGATAATACATGGGATTGAACTAAATAGAGTGCAGAACTGCTTTGCTACTGCAGACTATCTCCAATGGATGTTTAGCTATGGAAGATTTGGCAAGCTCTTAAAGTGGATATCCTTCAAATCACATTGGGGAGGGGGGGGGGACAGAGACTCTCTGCTCTTGAAAACCAAATATATCAGTCATTTCATGCCTCCAATAAGCAAGGTGGTGGTAGTGATCGTGGTGTTTCACAAGATGAAGTTCATCTATCATCCAGTATGATTTGAGTGCAAAACAAATTTCTCATTTCTGACCATTACAAAATCATCATCTTCCTTGAGTGCTATACACCGAACATTACAGGTGACAAACTCTGATTTTTTCATTTATCTCTTTTTAGAAAGAAACTGCTTTGTGGTCTTGAGTCTTTATCCAAAAGGGCTGTCTGATGAATTTTCCTTGGAGACTATCAGTAATATGATTTCCCTCAAGTTGGACCAGCCAAAATGAGGTAAGTCTGGTAACCACTCCACTGCAAGGTGGAGTGGTTACCTTGGCCTCCAGACCAGCACCAGGAAAGGTATCTCTTCTAATTCTGATTTTATGGTTAGACCACTAATGAATCTAAGAAACAGAAGCATACCAATGAAATGCTGAGATGAGACAGAAACAAGCAACCTGGCTTAAATTCACGAAAAGAGAAGAAAAAATAATAAGACAAAATTTGAATTTTTTTTTTTTTTTTTCCAGTTAGAGTGAATTTCTATATAAGCAGAATTCAAAGCAAGAAAGCAAGAATTCAAGTTCAGTCTCAAACTAACATCATATATGCTATGGCTGTCCAAAATGCTAAATGCATTACCACATTTGGTGGAGAGCCAAGAATTCTGTGAGTGGATATAGTTGCTGACTTTAATTGATGCAGATGGAACAAGAGTCACATCTGCTTAAGATATGGTGCAAATGTTGAATGAGTATTGTGTTAGTGTATCTCAAGTGAGGGGAGGGGGGGGGGATGAGGTAAGAGTAGTGTTGAACAGCAATATGAAGGAGGACAGACAACTGACAGTACAAGAATGGGAAATGTTTAGAATTTTAAGTAACCTTGATGTTAATCAACAGAATGTGCAAAAGAGCACTCTCTGACTTGGTTGTTCAACAGAGGTCTGGCAACAGGAATAGTCCAAGAAGAGTGAAAAGAAAGAAAAAAAGTAGTACTAAATAAGGCAGAATCCAAGTCAGTGGTTTTAAACTATAAGCCAGTGTGTGTGTGTGTGTGTGTGTGTGTGTGTGTGTGTGTGTGTGTGTGTGTGTGTGTGTGTGTGTGTAGAGCAGCATAGATTTGTTAGGTGGAGGTCATGTTTTAGTAACTTGGTTACATTTTATAATAGGATGACTAATGTATTGGATGGGGAATATGCTTAAACAGTTTCTTTTCATTAATACAAAATTAATTAAAAGAAACTTCTCATGGCACAAGTATCTCTTTAACAACAATGCTTATACAATGATTTATTGGATTTTGCTAAAGCATTTGATTAGTACCACATGATAAACCATTAGTGAAATTGGGCAGAATGGAATTGGATAGTCGTTTGGCAGCTTATTTACAAGGCTGGTAGACTAATAGGAGCCAGCAAGTTATGTATGGAGGTGCAGTGTCCTAAAAAAGGAAGGTGATGAGTAGAGTACCATAGGGTTCTGTTCTGGGACCTCTGGTATTTAAGTTATATATAGATGATTTTTTTTTTTTTAAATAACGAAACCTGTGGTGCGATCATAATTAAAAGAAACACATGTATTAACCACAGTGAAAATTATTTAATTGTAAATATTTCATTATAAGTATCTTAGGACATCATCAGTACAGTAGTCAAAAAAAAAAAATCAGCTAACGCCTTTTTATTCCTGTATACGGGGAGTAGGCGAAGCCATTTAGCCCTATCTAACTTTTGGAGACTGAGTGGGCAGTTCAATCTCCACTAGTACCAATCAGAGATAGATGGCCCAAGGCTATCACCAATTAAGCAGTACACAGTGAAGAGAGACGGCTAAAATGTGCCGCCATCTCGTGGTCCCTAACACAATATATTTAATGTCTGAAATAATGCGAGTTCTACAGTCGATTTTCTTGAGTTTATGGGACGAAAAACCCAAGTTTCCGGGAGGAAAAACCCGCTTGCCCGTGCCAGAGATCGACTAACTCTGGAACCGGTCGAAAAAAGGCTTAGAAAAATTTCCTCTAGTCGCCAACTAGACTCGAAACCAAGTCTTCCTTCATGCGGCCAAGCGCCATGTGTGCAAACGCCACGACCACTGAGCTACATAGGCTTACCAGTACAGTAGTTTAAAACAATAATAGGAATAACATACAGTTAGGGCGCATGATTACAACAGAATCTCATTAAACGTGCGTAACATGTTACAGAAAAAAAAAAAATTAATTATTTAACACAATTTTGTATGACAATTTCCCATACCTTAGGAATAGTAAGAACGTGTTGCGGTTTCAGTTTGGTCTGTGTAGTAGGGCTTCAGAACTTTCTTTGTATAAACGTTCATGTTTATATAAAGATCTATGTAAAAGTTTAGACTTTTCCCAATGAATCCTATGGTTTGGACTTTTAATTCCATGTTGAGAGAGGCCAGATTTCTGCGGTTTAAAAAGATGAATGTGGTCTTGATGTTCCAAGATGCGTTTCTGAACAGACCTACCTGTTTGTCCAAAGTAAGACAATTTGCATGAGCATGGAATTTCATAAACGCCAGGTAACATCAAAGGTGAGAGTTTGTCCTCAGGAGAAGATAACAATGATAAACTTAGTTTAATCCTTTATCCCAGTGAGAGCAAACAAAGTTTGCACCTGAAAATATCTTCAGGACGGAATATAGTGTTGTACAATCTTACCTGGGTAAGCAGTACAACACCAGGCAACTCGTAGCAAAGGTGGAGCAAGCTACCAACACCCCTATCTCAGTATCTCCCATAATGCAAAACACATCTCCTTGTGGATATGTATACTCTTATGCATTAAGGGACTGGCCACTACCCAGACTAGTTTTGACCTTTATTGAGGTCTCTTCAGTGGGAGCCAGGCCCAGAGTTGGAGATACCAGGCAGAAGCAGGTGCAAACTTTGTACCTGGGATAAAGGATTAAACTAAATTTATCATAGTCTAACCTAGTGAAAAAGAAACTTTCAACATCTTTCTCTAAATCCAGAGTAATTTAATAAAAAAAGGTGGCAAACCTTTTGGCAACTCCTATAGGTAAAGATGACCTTGCTACTGCTTCTGCCTGGTATCTCCAACTCTGGGCCTGGCTCCCACTGAAGAGACCTCTATAAAGGTCGAAACTAGTCTGGGTAGTGGCCAATCCCTTAATGCATAAGAGTATACATATCCACAAGGAGATGTGTTTTGCATTATGGGAGATACTGGGATAGGAGTGTTGGTGGCTTGCTCCACCTTTGCTACGAGTTGCCTGGTGTTGTACTACTTACCCAGGTAAGATAGTAACAACACTATATTCAGTCCTGAAGATATTTTCAGGTGCAAACTTTGTTTGCTCTCACTGGGATAAAGGATTAAACTAAATTTATCATAGTCTAACCTAGTGAAAAATAAACTTTCGAGAAGGTAAAAGTTGTAAATTTGGTTGATAAGTTTGCAAGTAGTGGCAAAATTGTATTTCTTCATAATTTTAGAAAGACGTTCGGATTATATCCATCCTAAATGGATATAATCTGAAAACAACTCAAAAAATCATCAGTCACTTCTCCACACATCAAACCAGACAGGAAGAAGTCCAAAGGATTCCCATACCTTGCATCAAAGGCATCTCCGAACATCTTTCTAAAATTATGAAGAAATACAATTTTGCCACTACTTACAAACCTATCAACCAAATTTACAACTTGTTACCTTCTCCTAAGGACAAACTCTCACCTTTGATGTTACCTGGCGTTTTTGAAATTCCATGCTCATGCAAATTGTCTTACTTTGGAGAGACAGGTAGGTCTGTTCAGAAATGCATCTTGGAAAATCAAGACCACATTCGTCTTTTTAAACCGCAGAAATCTGGCTTCTCTCAACACAGAATTGAAAATCCAAACCATAGGATCCATTGGGAAAAGTCTAAACTTTTACATAGATCTTTATATAAACATGAACGTTTATACAAAGAAAGTTCTGAAGCCCTACTACACAGACAAACTTAAACCGCAACACGTTCTTACTATTCCTAAAGTATGGGAAATTGTCATACAAAATTGTGTTAAATAATTAATTTTTTTTTTTTTCTGTAACAAGTTACGCACGTTTAATGAGATTCTATTGTAATCATGTGCCCTAACTGTATGTTATTCCTATTATTGTTTTAAACTACTGTACTGATGATGTCCTAAGATACTTAGGATGAAATACTTACAATTAAATAATTTTCACTGTGGTTAATACATGTGTTTCTTTTAATATATAGATGATATAGTTCACAGTGTGAAAGGAGATATTCGGTTGTTTGTGGGTGATACTAAATTAGGAAGAGTAATGTCAGGAAATTCTGATGTGTTATTCTTACAAGAGGATTTGAATAGGTTGGTGCTGTAGGCTGAAGAATAGGGATGTCATTTCAATGTTGCTAAGTGTAAAGTTTGCACTTTGGATAGAAAATGTGGAATAAGGTTTACCACACTGGAGGAACTTTGCTTCAGCAGATGGAGGAGGCAAGGAATCCAGGCATCTTGGTAGATAGGCAACTGAAGTTCAGGAGACACATCACAAAAATTGTAAGGGTTAACTAAAAATTTACTGTTGTAATGTGAAGAATGCTGCCATATAAGGAGATGATAATTCCTCTATAAGTTGCTAATTAGACCTCATTTGGAATTCTGTGCACAGATTTAGTCACCTGGCTATATCAGTGACAGGTAAACATTGGAGAGAATGCAGAGGTGAATAACTAAAACTGTCTCAGGACTCTGGAATATTAAGCATGAGAAAAGATTGAGGGAATGTGGTCTTCAGAGTTTGACAGACAGGAGGGGTGATATGATTGAGACATATAAGCTGGTGAGAGGAGCCTATCAAATATATACAGGAGAATTACTGCATAGGATAATGAGTGATGTAAGACCTAGAGATCCTCTCTGGAGTAAAGATGTGAAAAAGAGATTTTTTTGCTTGGCAGATGGTGAATGAGTGGAATGTGTTGCTTGGAATGGGTGGTGAGTGCACCAACACTGAATGTGTTCAAAGCAAGTTATGAACTTCTCATGGTGGAAAGAAACTCATGTGGTCTGTGAGTATTCAATCTCCCATGATGAGTCTTTGGACTAAATGGAGGTGTGGAAGTAATACTAATACTATCTTTTTCAATAAAACGAAGAAGAACCGCTTAAGGATCAAAGCTAGATAACTGAGAGGAGTTCTCCACATAGCCTGTAAAGAATGCAAAGCTGAACTTTTGACCCAATTCATGACTTATTTTTCACGGTATTAACAACACCACACACACTTTTATCACAAAGATGTTTTATTAATGCTTATATTTTGCTGATTTTCAACTCAGCATCATCAGAGCACAACACACTTGTAAACGCGACAGTGAGTGAGTGAAGCAATATAACTGTAAAAGACAAAAGATCTAAAGTCCTATTTTTTTGGCGCCCTCTAACGAAAAAAAAAAAAAAAAAACAGCAGCTATCCAGGAGTTTTTCTTAGGATAACTGTCTCCCAAATTTTTGGCAAATTAATGCAACCATATTTGTTAAGGTTGGGAGAATTCTTCAAAGCCATTGCTGACTCAAAAAATAATCTTTCAGATCTATAACGACTCCTAAATAGCACATTCATTTTCCTCCATCTAATCCTGTGTGAAAGAGTGTCCAAAGCGTGGTCTGCCAGTCCCGACTTGCCATAGTAATAGTAGCGAATGTATCTTTCATGTTCTTCCAGGCGGATGTTCACTGATCTTCCTGTTTGCCCATAATAGGCCAAGTCACAGTCACAAGGCACTTCATACACTCCTCGGTGTGCTAAAGGGTGAAGTTTATCCTTAGGCGAGCGGATCAGAGTTGCCAGCTTGACATGAAGTTTGAAAGTGGTGCGAAGACCATGTTTCAACAATGCTTTGGCTATCTTTTCCGATGTACCTCTGATATAGGGAATAGAAATGGTCATGTTGTATTCTTGTGTATTGGGGGGCAGAGTAATGGGCTTATGTAGTATTTTATCTATTTTGTAGGGATTGTAGCCGTTGGCTAAGAACGTATGGCGCAGGTATTGGAGTTCAGTGGTCAGAGCTGTATCGTTAGAACAAATGGCTCTGGCTCTGTGTGTAAGTGTTTTTAAAATGCTGTACTGCTGGACTGGATGATGATGTCATTGTTTATGTAGGTATCTTCCTGTGTGTGTAGGCTTTTTGTAAATAGAAAAAGATAGTGATCCATCTGAAAGGCGGGTGACTAATGTGTCAAGAAATGGTAAACAGTTATTTGATTCTTTTTCTACTGTGAAGTGCATTTTGGGGTGGTGGCTGTTTAGGTAGGTGACAAAAGCATCCAAAGTGTCTTGTCCAAGGGGCCAGATGGCAAACACATCATCTACATAGCGTAACCACACTTGTGGCTTGTATGTAGCTGTCATAAGTACTACTTTGTTTTCAAAGTGTTCCATGTAAAAATTTGCTAACGGGGGGGGGGGGGGGGGATCCATAGCAGTACCATTAATCTGTCTGTAGAATTTTCCTCCCCATGTAAAGTAACCTGCATTCATGGTAAATTGAAATAATTCAAAAATATCTGGGAGAAATTTAGACTTGATTAAATGAAGCGTGTCTATAAGTGGTACATTGGTAAATAAGGAGGTGACATCGAAACTGACCATTATGTCTGAATCTTTTAGGATTAGATTTTTAACCAGTGTTTTGAAATGGATTGAATTTTTTACAAAAGTTGAGGAGTTGCCAGTAAGGGGGGCAAGAGATTTGGCTAAATGCCTGGCCAGTTTATATGTGGGACTATCTATGCTATCAACTATGGGGCATAGGGGAATATTAGTTTTGTGGATTTTTGGTAATATATAAATACGGGGTGGTTTAACATGAATTGGTTTTATTTTCCTGATGATTTCTTTGGGCCATGATGTCACTTTTTTTAGTAATTTTCAGACTTTTTTCTTTTGAGACATTGTAGGGTCTCGATGTATAATTTGATATGTGGAACTGTCACATATGAGATCTTGCATCTTTCTGTTATACTCTTCTTTATTCATGATAACTGTTGCATTTCCTTTACCGGCTTTTGTAATAATAATATTTTTATTATTGTATAACTTTTTAGGGCAGTTATTTGCTTATGTGGCATATTGCTTTTTGGAGGCTTAGCCTTGTTTATAATACTTGTCGCACGTTTATTATATAGTCGCACGTTATTGGCCATTGCTGGTAGAAGATCGTGGATACCCCGTTCTACTTTCAACATAATTTCTAGTTTAGGAATCTGTTTGGGCGTGATGGCAAAGTTATGTCCAACACTGAGAGCATTCTTTGCTTCTTCAGTGAGTATTTCCGACGATAGGTTTACGACCACGTGATCTCGTCGAAGTTGCGGTCGGGACTTCGTATGTTGGCGCTGTTGTAGGAGTTCATATTTCTTTAGGTGTTTGCTGTTTACTTTTGTGAATTCTTTTTTTGCTGCAACTTTGGAGATGTGCTGTAGGACAGTCCATATTTCAGGATTTAACATGTTGATTAGTTCTTGTTGTAGAGCTGTGATAGAGCTGTTTAGCTTACTAGCTCTATGCGAGTAGCAGCAATTTGTTCTCGAAGAAGCGCTAAACTCGCCCGTCGATAAATACGATGTGCCTTTGCCGACTGCAACTTTTCTTTGAATTTCAGAAAAGATGAAATGATATCATTGTCGTGGCATCATTTAAGGAAGGCTAACCTGTTCAATTTTCTGGACAATTTCAGTTTCAACTTACCGAACCATCGCGCTTTGTATACAATATCTTCTCCGTGCAGAATCATCAATCTAACAGATAAGCTTAGGTGTTGATGGTATTCATGACTTATTTTTCACGGTATTAACAACACTACGTCAGTTGTGTTGTTAATACCGTGGTTGCATTAATTTGCCAAAAATTTGGGAGACGGTTATCTTAAGAAAAACTCCTGGATAGCTGCTGTTTTTTTTTTTTTTCCCCTGTTAGAGGGCACCAAAAAATAGGACTTTAGATCTTTTGTCTTTTACAATTATATTGTTTCACTCACTCACTGTCGCGTTTACAAGTGTGTTGTGCTCTGATGATGCTGAGTTGAAAATCAGTGAAATATAAGCGTTAATAAAACATCTTTGTGATAAAAGTGTGTGTGGTGTTGTTAATACCGTGAAAAATAAGTCATGAATAACCATCAACACCTAAGCTTATCTGTTATTTTGACCCAATGTCTAGTCCTCTCCTACTTGTAATGTAGTCCATTATTAAGTATCCACCAGGATAATGAATGAACAAGAATGGGGTGGCAATTTGAAACTTAGTTGACGAAACTGTATTCTGTCTTGGCTTAAACCACAAACAAAAATCATAATACAATTTCATCCATGCCAGCTGGCATATCACCCACTCAAACAAAGCCCCACTGTTTTAATCATGCAGCAAAACAATAAAAAGTCAGCTAATGGAACAAACTGACTCTAAACAGAATTGAAGACAGGCCATCAACATGAAAAGTATCAATGAAAAAGAAGTGGAATTTGCAGAAAGAATTAAAGATGTACCATGTCAACAAAACTAGTGTTACCAAAATAAAGAAAACAGGTGAGACACTGCTAAATAATAACTACACAGAAGATATTATGGATCCATCCATATTTTATAGCCAAATATAGAAAGAAACTCGAGATGTTTCTTAAAATGGCAGTGTATATGCCTTTCTATTCATCAATCGTTTTTGTTGCTTTTTTATAAAAGGCAATCAGTGAAGTATGGAGTGAAGTGAGAAGTATGGAGTGTCCCTTAACACATCCATACTTCACAGATAACATTATCCTCATCAGCGCAATGCTGTATACGATCTCTTACTAGTTTCTCAAAAATCTTGACAAATACAGAATAAATACAAACTGGTCCACAGTTTGACACTTCCATTCTACCACCACCTTTATACAAAGGCACTATGTTTTATCCTCCTTCCAATCTTTGGGCACCTTTCCCATAGCTAGACTCTCACTGAAAAGCAAGGTCAGCAGAACTATCAGCTCTTCAGCATATTCCCTTAAAACACATGGCAAAATCCCATCCAGTCCCAGCTTTATTGACATCCAGAGTACTTAGTATTTGAAACACACTCTCTGAAAAATTACAGACAAAAACTTAAACTTATGGGAAACAAATTAAATAACTGGGAATTTAGTGACCATTATTGTCCTACTGATGCTGCAGCAGCACTTATTTGAAATTGATTCTTTTATTGTAATTTATTTTGTGTTCTATTGTTGTTATTATACAGATGCCTAGGATACTTAGGTAAAAATATTACAGCTAATAAATTCATTTCACATAAGTTTAAGTTTCCATCTTTAATTCAAAGTAAGACAGCTTACATACCTATGTTGAAGCACAAACACACTCTCCTAATGCATTTCTAAACATTAAACTCTCCCCATCTCTATAGTAACAAAACTTACCATTCCAAAATGAAATACCAGAATAAAGTGATCATTATGCAGAATTTATGCTTGGTGAGAATATATTGTTGGAGGCAGAGGAAATAAGAGATCTTGGGGTGATAGCGGATAAGGATCTAAAATTTAGGGGACACATCGCCAAAATTGTGAAGACAACACAAAGGCTTCTGGAAATGATGCGGAGGACACTGACATGTAGAAGTACGGAGATTCTTGTTCTTTAGTTAGGCCACACATGAAATATTGTGCCCAGATTTGGTCACCGAGTTTTCAGGATGAAGAGATGTTGGAAAGGGTCCAAAGGTGATTGACCAAGGTAGTTTCTGACCTCTGGAATGTCGAGTATGAGGAAAGATTGAGAAGATGTAATTTGCAGAGTCTGGTGGACAGGAGGAAGAGGAGAGATATGGTAGAGACCTATAAGTTGGTAAGGGGTTGTTACAGGATCAATGCTGAAGAAGTTTCACAGAGAATAGTGGGAGATCAGGGGAGAACTAGAAGTCATCCCTGGAAACTGTACAAAGAGGGTGTGAGTAGGGGAGTGAGAGGCAGGTTTTTTTCGTGCAGAGTTGTGAATGATTGGAATGCCTTGCCTGAGAATGTAGTGTCTGCAAAGAGTTTGAATGCGTTTAAAACATGGTATGATGAGCTGTGTGTGTGATAAAAGGACCTCCCAGATGAGTCTTTGACTCCATGAGGTCTTGGGGTGGTAATAATAATAATAATAATTAAATGATTCTGATATGTCTTCTGCATAGTGGAAGACATAGTGGAATTGTTTAACTATGTCTTCTACATCAATCACTGTATTCCCATTTTTGTCTTACAATATCATTCTTCCACAATCATTTCTCCTCTTATTAGCCACATAGGGAAAGAATTCCTGTAGATGGATTTTCCTTGGATCTCAGAACTAATCTCTTCTCATATTCAAATTTTGCCTTCCCTACCATGCTAGTCACTTTCCTGGCCTGATTCTTTCACTGTTCATGCACATGCTCCCCACCTTTATACTTCTTCCATAACCTTTTCTTCATCTATAGTACCCATTTGATATCATTTATCATCCACTTTATACCAAATACTGTGTTCTCTTTTCACTCAAGATATACAACTTGCCATTGAGGTTAATAAATATTTCTTCACTAGTTCCCATGGTGATATCTTGCCCTTTCCAACCACAGAACTTCCCCAAGCTGATTTCTAAGATTATTATAGCCTTATAATTACACATAAATTCCTTTCTCCTAGATATTTCTGCATGTCTATTCATCTCCCAAATCAAGACTACAGGATCACTCTCTCCAACCAGAGGCAGGGATGTCATCTCCATTACAATCAGATCCTCCAATGCTATGACCAAATCCAAAACTCTTGAACCTCATGTTCCTTCTACTATATGTTGCCTAAGACATTTGTTCCTCAAGAATTCCAGAAATTCCATTCTCTTACTACTATATGCTGTTTCCTCTTCCCAATTTATACTACTGTGGTTAAAATCTCCCATAATGATAATTCATTTTGCACTTGCCAAACTCAACTGCCTAAACATCTTCTGCTCTCCTCCTCTGTGTTCCCTAGCTTATAGCAACATCCCACTAAATATCCTGTCCTGCCTACCTTCACTTCAAACCATATGCACTCAAAACATTAGTGCCATTTTCCCTCAAATCCTCCATCCCAAGAGGGCACATCTAATCACATCATAAGTAATACACCACTACTGCATCTACCCCCTATCCTGCTGAAATGACCTATACCCAGCTACTTCTATCAGTATATCATCTTCCATCAACTATGTTTTACCAAAAATCTTTGGATGGGTTGAGGCTATCAATATCCCAAATTCATCTCCTTTGTTCCTAATACTCCTGGCATTTGTATAAAGAAACATCAGTACATTTTCAGTGCTTTTATTCCTATTATTATTCCCTCCAGACTCTGCATTACACCATACATTCTCCTTTCTCTCAAGTAGCTAAACCAACAAGAAGACAACCCTGTTATCATCCACACAGACAATGCTAGTTTCCCTGCACTAACACTTCACTTACCCAGAGAACAACATTTTCTTCAGATGCCAATGTCCTTCCTCAATCAAACACAATCTGTCTCATACATACAGCTCTCTCTTCTATCCTTAAATGCACTCCAATCATCCAGATAATCTAAGCCTCTCTGTTGACATATTCTTGCTATTATGCCATTCATTATGGATACTCACTTCCTCAATTATTCATTATCATACCTAGATAACATGCTCACTATCCTCTCTCTTACATTCTTTTGCCATAACCTCAAGCATTAACCTCAGATCTCTTGCCACTTGATTCACACCACCACCCAGGTCATTCGTCCAACCATTCCAATCATCTTGTTCACCCTTTCATCTTGCTTAATCAACATAGTCATAGTCATACACTCCATAAATCATTGAATATCCATGCATCACACCTCTAACTGCTCCATTCCTTCCTTGCTCACTCACATTACTCTTTCTCTCCTCTGGCATTCCCACTTACCTGCCTTCCTGTCATCTTTCCATCCCTAGCACCTGCATTATCTTGTCTTCCTCTCATTCCCTCTTCCCCTGGTTCTCCTCTTCTCTTTCCATGACTCTCTAATTCCAGCTCTTATTTGCTTCACATCAGCTAAACCAATCTCCTAATCTCTCTCTCAGTATCTCTCTTTCTCTCTCTCTTTTTCTCTTCTCCAAGCAACCTACTCTCACTTTCCATTTAACCATTCAATAATCCTCATTCTATCTACTACACTCCCTAATGTTATCTCCCTTTCCACATACATCAATTGTGCTGCATTTGCCACTGTTAATCAGGTAGCAAGTGCAGACAACAGTTTTGCTTTTCATGTTTGTTTTTTTTCCCTCACCACAGTATTCAATACTTTCAGTTTTCTGAGTCAGTTTATGTAATTTTTCTTTTTTAAGATGGGGCTTGTGAAACATTAATACAAAATGTTCACATGAATTATACCATGATTTTTCATTCCAAAGGATGTAATTAAATAAATAAAGATGTTAATACATGCAACTTACCTTAGTGCTAAGTGCCATATCTAACTGTTTTTCATGCCACTTTTTGGCTTGATGGTAGTCTCCCATACACCTAGCTGCATGTCCTAAACCAGCATAAGCTCTTGCCTCAATAGTTTTATCACCTAATTCCTGAGCAATATGCAACACATGATTGTGAAATGTAATTGCTTGTTCAAAGTTACGTCGATAGTGATGAGAAGAACCTAAGTTGCTATATGCTCTGGCTTCTTCTACTTTGTTTCCCAAATGCTTTGCTAGCCTCAGATGTTCTAGGTGACACTCAACAGCTTGATCAAAATCACCCATTGCTAAATAAACAGCTCCAACATTTCCAATTTCTCTCGCTTCTTGAAGCCTATCTACAATTTGTCGCACTAACTGTACACACTGTTTATGGCTTGCCAAGGCATTAGGATAGTCACCTATTGCTGTGTATACGTGACCTAAAATTTATAGGAAATAGTGAAAACTTAATTCAAATAACAAAAATAATATAAAAAACTATAAAAAGTCTCTTTTGAATGATAAATATTAAGGACATTTAATAAGAGTAATAATTTGAAATATCTATTTCATAACAGTGATTACTGAACAATATGCTGTACAAATTTCAACATTATCTCATGTTGGATGTTGACATTAAGTGACCTAATTGCACTGTCTATTACTAACATGGTGTTAAATTCTGAATAAGAAGAATTGTACAATTATAGTATCTCATTCAGAGTTTAACATGATCTGCCATTTCTAAAGCAAATTCTTGTTAATCAGAACTAAATAGTAAAATTTTGTCTAATATTGTACTCCACTTAATTGTAAAATAAATTGTAAGATATAAGTAACAACTTTGAATTGTAAGCAGTACTGTTCACAAAAGGGATTAATTCCTAGTAATCTATATGTATGCTGTAAACTATGCATGGGACCTTGGAACTTAATCCCCTTGCTTAGAGTGCCTGCCTAGGGCAAGACACGAGATTCAGAGTATGAGTAACGCATGCAAAAAGATATATCATCCGCTAGAGTCCTATTTGGCACTGCTCGTCATGCGATGTGGCAAGGACTATAGCCGGCACTGAATTTGGCGCTAGTCGTCAAAGAGACATGCACTGTTCACGAAAAGAGAAGAACCAATGGCAGAAGAAAGCACGAGATACAAAACGGAATAGCAGAGCCGAAAACACTCTCTTATCCCTCATCTCTTAACTTTGAGCTCTTGTGCCAGCCCCCATTGCAGCCACCGGGAAGCTCGTGTTCCTGTGTTCCAGTATGCAGATGCCAAAACTCACAGAGACCTCTAAGGTGATAGCCTATGGAATGATGTCTTGTAGTCAGAAAATATGCACTCCTGTCATAGCCAAGGCAGATAAGGAACTGCAGAGCCATGCTGTATGTTACTGACGAAAACTCGATGTCCACCTGTGGTATGCGGTACAGTCTCCAATATAAAGGTCTATGGAAAACAGGAAGGAGGAACTGCCATCCCAGATATAGAGCTGAGAAGGAAAGTATGACTTCAGTCCCGGTAAGAAATTCTTTGTCTTCACATTTTGGAATCATAAAGAAGGGACATGTGTAATCTTAATAAGGGTTCATGTCGAACGAATGCAAGAGTTTAATATTTGTTCCAAGGAAAAGTGGCTTAGTAATTTCTTTGTTCCTCGAGAACAGATTGTGATATCTTAATTAGTTCCTTGAGAAAGTGTAAGCTCATAGAAATGTGTGAATTGAGATAATGTTAGTTCCTTGAGAACATGTTGAAGGTTTAGTAAAATTTATTTGGAATAACGAATTTTAGAGTAAAGGACTTCAGGAATTTTGTTGTAGAGTAGGGAAGGAGCTGAAATTAATTTGCATGTTCAAGTTGAGCAACATTTTGTATGTATATGAGTTTATGTTTCATCTCAGTTGATTGAAATATGTGTTCTATTAGTGTGAACAAAGTATGATCCTGAGATAATCTGCTAAGTAGTCAGATATTTTAATGAAGTTTGAGTTGTGTTGTTCTGAAGGAAATTGCTTAACCTAGATAATTAGATGTGAATTAAGATCTCATATTGTGCATAATTTTCATGTTTTAGTATAATAAACGTTTTGTGTTAATTTAAAGTATGTGCTTGCCTAACTTAATTTCATCTTCACCACTCATAAAAAGTTTGAATCTAAGCGAGAACCCAATTTATTAGTATAAGACCACGACTGTAATGTGTTTAAGGATAGAAATAAATTTATAGTAAGTCTTTAAAGTAATAGTGGTATTGTGTTCACTGATCATTGATTCCTGGATATTACGCTTTCAATTATCTAGACGCAGGGTGGCGCAGTACAAATTTTCTCTGTGTCGAAATAGGAATCAATTATCAGGAGAATAGAAGGGCTGGGTCATCCATAAGAATACCTCCTTTTATTCGTATTCAAAATATAATATCACTATAATAAGAAGTAGGTCACAGATGTATTAAGAACTGCATGGTAGAGAATTGACAGATGATAACAACTGAGTGTAAAGGATAAGAAAAGATATAAGACACAACATAATAAAATATATAGGTAGGAATAAATTATAATGAGCAAGAGCAACCCCCCCCCCAGATATAACAATGGTAGTGGTATAAAAATTAAAGTTAAAATAATGCATCCAAATCAGAGAGAGAGCGAGAGAGGGAAGGGGGGATATTGTCATCTGTCATCTCAGGAAAAATAACTTTGATTTTTAGTTCATGAAATCCATTGTAGCATTTCACAATTCAATCAATTTAATTCAAAGTGAATCAGTCAATGATAAAAATAAATAAATAATATTGTGCAGAGTTGTGAATGATTGGAATGCCTTGCCTGAGAGTGTGGTGTCTGAAAGGAGTTTGAGTGTGTTTAAGACACGGTATGATGAGCTGTGTGTGTGTGTGTGTGTGTGTGTGTGTGTGTGTGTGTGTGTGTGTGTGTGATAAAAGGACCTCCCAGATGAATCTTTGACTCCAATGAGGTCTTGGGGTAATAATAATAATAATTTAAAAAAGATTAGAGTAGAAGCACTGTCCACTCAGCTAACAACATAACTGGGATGGATAATGTCATACTTTGTCAAAAGGAGGGTAATAAAGCATTAGTACTTCATGAAAAAAGCACTTTTCGGTGCGTAAGCATTGCGTCACATTCATGTTAATAACCCAGGTGTGCTTTCGAAATGCATACTCCTTTGAGCCATTCGAAAAGATGTAAAGAGGGCACAGCAAGTCAAATTCTTAGCTTTCTAATATTTTTAAACCGCTGAGAAGGCGGGGCAGGGTGAGCTAAAATTTTGAGCTCACTCGGCACCTAGCATCTGTGATTGGTTATTGTGTCAACCAATCCAATTGAACATTGTCACTTGTCATGAGTTGAGAGCTTTTTTTTTATCCGATGTATCTTATAAACAGTTGTTACACATGTTTTTTGGAACTGAAAATTTGAAAGTGGATGTTAGGAGAAAAATGCTAATTATTTTTTCTTTTGCTTGTGCAGTATAGCATCTGTTGAGGATGCAAAGAGATGCTGAAAGAGGATGTGAGCATGTGTAGGCAGGAAAGGAATGGGATGACCAGAGATCAAGAGGAAACAGTTGGAATTGAAAAGGGTTTTAAAATGAAGAAGCAGAAAGGGAAATGGCCCCAGTCGAGCATGGAGAGATCACATCGAGTGAGTGGTATCAGTGGAACTAGCTGTAGATCCAGAAATGAGCTGTTGTGTTTGTAGACAAATGCTAGAAGTATAAGAAACAAGGCAGATGAAATGGTTGCATTAATTGCATCTGTTCACCCAAAGATTGTCAGAATAAGTGAGGCATGGTTGGAAGAGGATGACATCCACAGGAATAGAGATGGAAGAGTATGATGTGTTTCGTGAGGACAGAAGGGGTAAAAAGGGAGGGGGAGTGCGACTGATGATAGAGAAAGAGTTATATCCATATAAAGTAGAGATGCAAGAGGGAAATAGTGCCAGTGGTTTTGAGGCAGTATGGTGTGAGACAGAGGTGAATGGAATCAAATACTTGGTGGGATGTTGTTATAGACCAGGTAATGTGGATGGTGGTGATAATGAAATGTACCATCAAATTAGCCAAGAAAATAAGAAAAGGGTGATTTTATTATGGGTGATTTTAATTATGGCAATATAGACTGAAATGATGAGATAGCAATTGGAAGTAAAGAAAATGAGTTTCTTGAGTTTTTGAGGGATAAACACCTCAGACAGTATGTAACAAAGGGGACATGAGGATTGAGGGGCTTGGATTTGGTCATCTCATCAGAGGATGTAATTATAAATGAGGTGTCAAATCATCCACCAATTGGTGAGATTGACCATGAGGTGATTACCTGGGTGGTTGCCAGCAGTGTGAGGACCTCTGTGAGAAAAGGATATATGTGGAACTACAAGGGGCAGGGTGATTATGAAGAGCTCAGGAGACAGCTTGCGGGTGTAGCGTGGAATGAGGAGTTAGCTGGAAAAGAGATCAATGCAGCTTGGGGGATTTTCAAAAACTGTTTAGTAGATGCAATGTCTAAATGTATTCCAAGGGTGAGAAGGTTAAATAAGGTGGGCGTGAGATGGATGAATAAAGAGATTAAGCATGCGATACAGAGAAAAAGGGCATTGTGGAGGCAGCATAAGAGAAGTGGAAATAACCAATTCCATGAAGACTACAAAGACCAGGCAAGGCAAGTGACTTGGTTGGTGAGGGTAGTTAAAGAGAGGTATGAACAGCAGTTGGCTAATGAAGCCAAAAAGAATCCTAAGGAGTTCTTTCGATATGTAGCCAGCAAAAGAAAGAATAATTATGGAAGGATGGCACTGATTGGAGAAAATGGTATAAGCACAGCCGATGCAGAATGTGTGGTGGAGATACTTAATGAGCAGTTCATAAAGTTCTTTCAATCTTGTGAATGTGACTTCATGGAGGTATTGAGAGCAGCTGATGATGGGGGAGGAGAGACAGACTGTAGGTGAGCAAGAGGTTTATGGGGAGTTAAGTAAACTAGATGTTAATAAGGCTGTGGGACATGATAATATATCACAACGTATTCTGAAAGAATGTGCCAGGGAGATGACACCTGCCTTGACATATTTTTTAATGAGTCTTGCACTCGGTCAAGTTCCTAAGGAGTGGAAAGAGGGCAAGATTGTGCCACTTCATAAAGGAGGTGATAGAACTCAAGCATCAAACTATAGGCCTATCTGTGTGTCAGGTGTTGTGGTTAAGTTGTTGGAGAAGCTTGTGAGAACTAGGATCCAGAGTTGGGTTGATAACAATAGTATTATCTTTGATGGACAGCATGGATTTGCTAAAGGGAGGTCATGTTTTAGTAATCTACTTACTTATTGCAATAAAGTGACTGCTTCCTTGGACAGTGGAAAAGGATACACAGTAATATACTTGGATTTTGCAAAGGCTTTTGATAGGGTACCTCATGATAGGTTGACAGTCAACCTAGAGCAGATGGGGTTGGATATTAAATTGGTGCACTGGATTGGAGACTGGCTATCTGATAGGTATCAACAAGTTGTGTATGGGGGAGTGATATCCAGGAAAAGGAAAGTCACTAGTGGAGTGCCTAAGGGGTCTGTTTTAGGGCTATTACTGTTTAACTTGTATATTAATGATATTGGTGAAGATTTGGATGGAGATGTTCAGTTGTTTGCAGATGATGCAAAGTTGGAACGAACCATGAAGTGTAGTGAAGATGTTGTGGCCTTACAGGAAGACTTGAATAGATTGAGTGATTGGGCACGGAAATAGGGATGCGAGTTCAATGTTGCAAAATGTAAGGTTTTAAAATCTGGAAAACAAAAAAGATGGGATGTGGAATTTATGCTTGGTGAGAATATATTGTTGGAGGTGGAGGAAATAAGAGATCTGGGAGTGATAGTGGATAAGAATCTAAAATTTAGGGGACACATCGCCAAAATTGTGAAGACAACACAAGGGCTTCTGGGAATGATGCGGAGGACACTGACGTCCTCTGCATCATTCCCAGGTAGGGAGATTCTTGTTACGTTGTATAAGGCTTTGATTAAAACACACATGGACTACTGTGCCCAGATTTGGTCACTGGGTTTTCAGAAGGATGAAGAGCTGTTAGAAAGGGTCCAAAGGAGACTGACTAAGGTAGTTTCTGACATCTGGAATGTCGAGTATGAGGAAAGATTGAGAAGATATGCAGAATCTGGTGGACAGGAGGAAGAGGGGAGATATGATAGAGACCTACAAGTTGGTAAGGGGTTGTTATAGGATCAATGCTGGAGAAGTTTTACAGACAATAGTGAGAGATCAGGAGGGAACTAGAGGTCATCCATGGAAACTGTATAAAGAGGGTGTGAGTAGGGGAGTGAGAGGCAGGTTTTTTTCTTGCAGAGTTATGAATGATTGGAATGCCTTGCTTGAGAATGTGGTGTCTGCAAAGAGTTTGAATGTGTTTAAAACATTGTATGATGAGCTGTGTGTGTGATAAAAGGACCTCCCAGATGAGTCTTTTGACTCCATGAGTCTTGGGGTGGTAATAATAATAATAATAGAGACATTTTTATTCTAGTCTTCGGAAACAACAGACAGTAAAAAATATATATTCCGGAATAAAAATGAATATTCTGTGTATTATAAGACGTTGTTGATCTACAACAAAATACCAGCATATGTGAGATTGATAAGACACAAGAACCGCTGATACTAAAAAAAAAAAAAAAACTAACGAATTTAGGATTCCCAAAAGTGTGGATAATTCCAATAATGATCAAATGTTATGTATACTGAGTCTCAGTAAACGAAATAAAATTCTTGGAGAATGAAGCGAAATATACACAAACCAGAGAAATACACATAACATGTGCAACAAATTTTACGAGAAGATTTGCTGATCCATCACGCCATATTTATTTCTGCAATGCTCTCTTTCTCTTCATAAGTTTTTTTTTTTAATTATCATCATGCGTATCAAGGATTTAGGACTAGCATGGCCTGTTCCGGCCTTAGAAGTCATCATCGAATTATTTAAGAGGACGTCCTGGTTTTCTTTTTCCTAATGGCTTGTACTTTAAGGCTTGTTTTGGTAATCTTTCTGTTTTCATTCTTTGAACGTGTTCCATTCATTTATGTTTATATTTTTTAATTTTTTCTATTACTGGTTCTTGGTTTAATTCTTTCATAATTTCTTCATTTCTTTTGTGATCAAATAAGGTTTTGCAGTTTTTCTCATAAACTTCATTTCTGCAGTTGTTAATCTTTGTTTGTCTTTTTTGTTTTATTGTCCAGATTTTGCTTCCATACATTAAGACTGGTAGGGCTAATGTATTGTATACTTTTAGTAATTTGAGTAATTTAGTAATTTTTTAATTATGCCATCATAAATTCACTTATTCATGTTTAAAATTTATAGGATCGTGCTATTTGCTCTACCCAGCAACTTATAGGACACACATATATCACAAATGATAATTATTAATTATTCTTTACCATTAATGAAAGTGTTTCTACTCACACTTATTCTTTCCTATTCTCACACGTCTTATAAATGATGGTTCACATATTTTCATCTTTGAGTATTTCAAATATACCAACCAAATATAGCATTCTCCTTCATTGTTGTTATCTAATAAATCCTAAAGCAAACCAATTGTTTCCCTACTGCAGAAGTATTTAAAGTTATCTTGCAATTAATTGCATTGGACAAATTAAGATGAGCGCTGATGCACTATGCACTCTCAAACTTTCATACATCGATAAAAATGCAATCATATGGTCATGCGCGTCTGCAGGGGGCGGGGAAAACGGGGAACTCCCCTCGGGATCGAGTAAAAAATTCCATAAATTATAATCGTAAAAGTGATTGAGATATGTACCTTACACCCTCGACCATGGGACACTTTTCTGTCTTAAAATGTTATTATGGGTTGGCCTGGTTCAGCCTACGGCGGGGTAGCCATAGAACACGTGTTTTATTGCAGCAATAAAGCACATGTTCCTGTTTTGGGTTCATTTTTTCTGATTTGTGGCCAGTGACCGGTTAGTTTGTCCTCTGTGTCTAGTGAGTTACTGAATGAAGTGTGAATTGTAAATTTATAGTGAAACAAATTTAAACAGAAAAATACATTTTTAAAAAGTATAATTTAATCTTATTTTACTTATTAGTTTTATGATTTTTTTCACTTTTAAACTGAAATAATTTAATTTAGGATTATTAATTAGTTGATTTTTAATAAAATTTGCAGTCAATTTTTTATATATGAAATTGATCTAAAAACTATTAATTCTGAATATCTTTTTTTTCCCAAGAATTAAAGATTATTAAAATGATGCAAAATGAAAATAATGTATTTATAGTTTACATTGACAAATAATGACATCCAAAAAAAGCTAAAAGACATTTATTAACGTAATTATTTAATTAAATCAATAATTATAAAAATTTATTGATGTAATTATTTGTCTCCAAGCTCCACCCCCCCCCCCCCAGAAAAGGACGGTTGCAGTGCGGGTTGCATAACTCACATGACAGCACACCCAACCGAAATGAGCACGTGACGCCATTGATGTATGTATATATATATACACACACGAGGGTTGTCTGAAAAGTTCTCGGCCTCGACCAAAGATGGCAACACTATCGGCAAGACTTTTTTTTTTCTAAGTTGGTATATCTGTCATAA
The DNA here is from genome assembly GCF_054136105.1 of Typopeltis vanoorti. Lineage (NCBI taxonomy): Eukaryota > Metazoa > Arthropoda > Arachnida > Uropygi > Thelyphonidae > Typopeltis > Typopeltis vanoorti. The sequence goes on from NC_143571.1 coordinate 2,502,398, forward strand.
GCATCCATTTGAAATTGCAAGTCATTCTATCAAGTAGTTTGTTTTATACAGCTGTCTGAAGCAAAAGTGTTGTCTGTATCCCTTGAAATGGATAAAATTGAGTATCATGAGGTTATAAAATTCTTCGTAAAAGAAGGTTTAACACCAAAAAAAATTCATTCGAAGTTCATAAAAGTTTATGGGCACTTTTCTCCTTCGTTTTCAACAATTAAGAAATGGGCTGCCGAGTTTAAACGTGGCTGTACCAGCCTTGAAGATGATCCAAATGAAGGATGTCCAAAAAGTGTAACAACACCAGAAATCATTGATCAAGTGCAAGATATGGTATTGGATGACCGGCAAGTCAAAGTGTGTGAAATTGTTGAGACTATAGGCATTTCAAAAGAACATGTAGGATATATTTTGCATAATGAATTGCAAATGAAAAAGTTTTGCACAAGATGGATTCCACGCTTGCTCACAGCAGATCAAAAATCCACTCCCATGAAAATCTCTGAACAGTGCTTGGAGCATTTTAACAAGAATAAAACTGATTTTTTGCATCGATTTATTACTAGATGAGATTTGGATTCACCGTTACACACCAGAATCCAAACAGCAGTCAAAGCAGTGGACAGAAGCTGGTTTTTCAGTGCCAAAGAAGACAAAGTCTGTTCCATCAGCAGGAAAGGTCATGGTATCGGTGTTTTGGGATGCTAAAGACATTTTGTTTATTATCTTGAAAAGGGTAAAACAATAACCGGGGAATATTATTCCGATCTTTTAACCAGACTAGACGAAAAAGTTTATGAGAAAAACCCGGTTTGCAGAAGAAAAAATATCATCTTTCATCAGGACAATGCACCTGCCCACAAAGGTGTTTTGGCAATGGGAAAATTGAGGGATCTGCACTATGAATTATTGGAACCTCCACCCTATTCCCCATATTTGGCTCTCTCTGACTTTAATCTCTTCCCAAAACTAAAACTCTTCCTCTCTGGTCAGTGTGTCTCTTTGAATCAAGAGGTGATTGCAGCTATAGAGAAGTACTTTGCAGATCATCCTGAGAACCACTACAGGGATGGGATAATGGCACTGGAGCATTGCTCGGATAAACGTATTAGTATTAAGGGAGATTATGTTGAAAAATAAAAATAATTTTGAAATTATAAATTCTTTTTTCATTGTTAGGCCAAGAACTTTTCCGATCACCCTCGTGTGTGTATATATATATATATAAAATATATATATATATATATATATATAAAATATATATATATATATATATAAAATATATATATATATATATATAAAATATATATATATATATATATAAAATATATATATATATATATAAAATATATATATATATATATAAAATATATATATATATATATATATAAAATATATATATATATATATATATAAAATATATATATATATATATAAAATATATATATATAAAATATATATATATATATATATAAAATATATATATATATATATATAAAATATATATATCTATATATATATAAAATATATATATCTATATATATATGTATATAAAAAATATATATATATTTTTTACTGGAGATCGCGTGATTCCACACACGCACAGGTGCACAACAATAGAACATTAACTCGGACTGTAGTTCAAGCTCATAACTGTAATTTACAGTCGAATATTATGACTTTGTAATTGTATAGCTTTGGAGTGTGTCAATGTTAATTTAAGTGTCTTTTATTATCTTTTCTATGTTCTTATCGCCTGAAGAAGTCATTTTTGACGAAACATGTTGCGTTTTTTTTTCAAATAAATGTCATTGTGTTATTATTCTCGGGTTTAAGTCAGTTAATTTAGAAAAATGAACATATCCCAACCCCGAGTTAATAGTACGTTTCATATATAATATATATATATATATATATTATTATTATATATATATAATAGCTGTAAATTCAGTTGTAATGACAATAAATCGTGTCATAAAATAATGCCATTCTTAGAACATGCTATTATTATTAATTTTCATACCTAGACTAGTGAGAGCTGTAGCAGCAGCCTGTGTGTCCTTGCATTTCATAGCCAAAACAAGCTGGTAGCGATGGCTTGTTAGAGCTTCTTTATAATTACCCTTGGAGAAATAAGCAGAACCAAGGTTTCCATGAGCACGACATTCTCCAGCCTGGTCACCTATAATTAAAAGAAAATTTTCATACTATTAATTATATTAACTTTATTGATATGAAACATCATTAAGTCCAATCTCAGTGAGAGAGAGGGAATCAAACTTTTCAGTTATAATTCTCTCTCCCTCTCTGAGATTGGACTTAATGATGACACATTTACAACCTTTCATATTAATCATATGAAAGGTTATAAATCTATTACATATTAGTACTAGGGATTGGTGAAGAGTTGGATAATCTGGAAACTCTGCTTTAGAGAACAAACATGGTACACTTTCAAGCAACATCACACCTCAAATAAACAGGCTTGCAATCATTGTGGTCTCACACCAGGCAACAAAAATTATTATTATTACGGGTGACTCCAGGGAGTCCTTAGACTCATCGAGGGAGGCCCCAAACATCATTACCACACAACTATATGACATTCTCACAGTATCTATCATACCTTGCCTTGAACTCACTCACCGTCATAGCACCCACAACAGACTCTGGCAGCTCATTCCACTCATTCACCACTCTAAAAGTAAAGAACCCAGCTCTAACGCCCCTGCTAACCACACTCTTGCCCAGCTTCCATAGGTGTCCCCTAGTTCTTCCACCACCAGTCCTAATCTCAAAAATATCCTCTGAATTAATCCTATAGAACCATTTAGCAATTTGAATGTCTCAATCATATCTCCCCTTTTCCGCCTATCAACTAATTTCTGCAACCCACAAATCTTCAACCTGTTCTCATAAGGTTCATTCCATAGACCTGCTATCATCTTCGTCATTTGCCTCTGGATCCTCTCCACCTCCTTCCCATCAAGAGGAAACCTAGGTGACAAATCTGGGCACAGTAGTCGAGATGAGGTCTTATCAAGGCTCAGTACAGAGGTACAATAACTTGCTTGTCTCTGCTCGTCAAGGTATTTTTCAACAACCAAGTGAGTTGATGAGCTGATTTAGCTACTTTTGCAATGTACCCCCTAAACTTCATCTCCCTATCCACCAACACTCCTAAGTCCCTGGCCTCGTCAATCTCCTAGAGTACAGTTCCACCAATGTGATATACTGCTGCTAATCTTTTCACCCCAAAATGCATAACCTTACATTTTGTCACATTAAATTGACATCCATTCTCCTTAGCCCAGAACTCCAATCTATCCAGGTCATCCTGCAAGATTCTGACATCTTCTGCATTCACTATCGCCCTACCCAACTTTGCATCATCAGCAAACAAATGAACTGTTCCTCTTAGATCCTTCCCTATATCGTTAATGAACAGATTAAACAGCAGTGGTCCAAGAACAGAACCCTGCGGCACACCACTAGTCACATGCCGTCTTTTGGACTCTACTCCTGAATAAACTACTCTTTGATATCTCTCCATCAACCACCCACCTATCGATTATGTCTGAAGACTTTTACAAACATCCATGGCAAGAGATTCGAACTTACAGCCTGCCACTCAGCCCACACATGGTATTTTTTTGCTATAGGCTCTTCTATAACAGAGGCTCCAATGCATTGCCAGAGTGGGTAGCGAGTGCTCCAACTTGAGCGTGTTCAAGGCAAGATATGATAGTTATTGTGGTCTGCAAGTGTTCAACCTCCCATGATGAGACTTTGTACTCCATGGACGCTTGATAGTAATACAAAGACTAATGTGTCTAAAGGTGGAAGCAAGAAGATTCTTTGTTGATTGATAGCAGCATTCCATTACTTTAAAAAGAATTGAAGTGAGAGATATTGGAGAATAAGTTGACAGGTACATTTGTTATCATTCTTAAGAATGGGTGAATGTGGACTAATTTCAAAGCTACAGATAAGATACCAGTGGAATAGGAAAGAATAAAAAGGGAACAAAGAATAAGATGTAGCATTCAGAACAACTGGAAGAAATGCTGCCATCTGCACAGGAGAAAGTTTGGCATCTAGTTTGGACAAGATTTTTCTGACAAAAAACAAAACGGATATTGGATGGCACATGTTTGGAATGGTAAGATGACATTCACCAAGATCTAGGCAAGAATTAGAGGAAAAGGTAAAAGCTAGGGAATTGGCTTTTTTTCCATGAATAACCATGCAGCAGACCAGAAAACCTGAATACAAAACAAATGGAAGTAGGGTTGAACAAAAGTTATGACCAATAGCTTTGGTAAGAGACCAGAACGCATGACTTCTATTTAGACATGATGCAAGATCAGTTTTCGGTGTATGCCTTGATAATTTATTGCATCATTTTCAGCTTTAGTATAAACAAAAATAGATGACAGAGATATTGATGAGAGCCAATGTAATATGGCTCTCATTGTTCAAGACTCCTTGAACAATCTGAACAAATGGACTCACAGCACTCATCCTCATATGGTAAATTGGCAAGCTTGCCCCATGCCTTACTTAGAAGAGAATAATTTTATCAGTTTGTTCAAGTCTTCTGAGGTCATTTTCTCACTTGACACACAAAATCGAAACCAAGGGCTGTAGCTTGTGACATCTGCAAGTCATTAATTATTTTTATTATTATTACATGACACTTCCAAGAAGTCCCAGGACTCATTGCAGGAGAGCATTTTTCTCCACTATACTCAACTGACTATCTCCCTTGATTAATCCTCCAACTACTATCACAATGGCACTACCACCATCATCTGTAAATTGCATGTGTTCTCAGGGCTGATTTGCCGAATTAGTATATGTAGCATCAGTACCGTCGACAGGGTGTAGCATAGAGGCAGCCTGCCTCACGGCACAGCTTAATAAGGGCGCATGTTCAGCCATATTACAGTATAGGTGGCATCGTTACACTAACAATTCCTGTTAGCATAGCAAGTGTGGAAAGAAGTTTTTCCAAGCTTAAACTAATTAAAAATTATTTGCGAACAGCAATGACCCAAGAAAGATTGGTTAGATTAGCAACTATATCAATAGAGATGGAATAATTTAAATTTAGAAGAGCTTATAAACAGTTTTATTGTGCGATAGAGCTGTAAAGCAAACATTTAATTAATATTATTATGTAATCGTTTTGCATTAATGTTTCTCTTGTAATAAAAACAAAATAACAATTGGAGATTTTCTTATAATTTTGTCTTATACTTCATCAGGGGCGATATTTAATTGTTTGCCTCAGGGCGCAATCTAATCTGGCAACAGCCCTGTGTAACATTCACAACCACTTCTAACAATCACAACAATTACATACAGAGCTTACACAACAATGTATAGACTGTGTATGATGTGCCTAATGACACACGTGATTAAACCATTAATCCAATATTTTTCAATTTATAGAAACAACACCTGTTGGGAACCGTTTGAGTTTTTTGTTGCTTTTTTTGTTTGTGTTAAACATTTTAATATAGACAATGAAACGTATCAGAGAAACATTAAACTTTAATGAATAAACAATGGTAGAAAATGACAATGTTATATAAAAGTATATTTATTTAGAATGATATATATATTTTTTAAAGAACATATTGTTCCTTCATTTGTCGGTAAATGATCATTTTATGATTTTTTTTCCCTACCCTGTGAATACAGTTTCTCTTTTTTAAACACAAACAATAATTAGCCATTGTTCTGATGTTTTAATATATCTCATAACTTCTTTCTATCTCTTTTATATTATCATGGTGAAAATTTTCGCCCAGTTCTTTGTTCACTACACCAACATTCTCAGAAAAATGCTCTAAATGTGAGTGGAAAAAAATGAAATTCTGTTCCTATTATGATTTGTTTCAAATTTCTTGGGCATATTTTTATGCTTTTGAAATTAGGAGCTCGCTATTGTATGAAAGAAAATTTCTTTTTTAAACCACTTCATAAGTTTCTTTCTAGTTTTGACTGAACAAAGGAGGAAATGACAACAAAACCTCTAGCTAAATGATTTTCATCATACAGAGAAACAACACTATGCTTATTGGAGAACTGAAATGACTGTTACTACATCTGGTCTACAGAGCAAAGTCTTCCATATGGAGGTAGCAGGGTGTTTTCTCCTGGAAACTCAGGTTTTTCATCCCGCATACAGACAAATTGGCCCTTCAGAACACACGCAATTTACAGACAAAAAATACTGGTTGTGGTGGTGAGCAGTAGATGGCATTGATGTAGATGATTAGTAGTAGAGGTTCAAGGTGTCCTCCCACGATGAGTCCATGGACTCCTTGGGGGTGTCATGAATAATAATAATAATAATTATTATAGGCAATATGGATGACACTTTTCAAGAACATTCCAAACACTGTAAGAACCCATGACAGAGCATAACAGTAAAGAATTCCACAAGCTGGCATCTAGATAGTACATAAGACCATAGCTGGTGAATAACAAATAAGGCTCCCAACCAGATAACCAATAATTCTACTACCACTTGCTTTGCCAGATCTGACACAAGCACATGTAAAAGACTGGAATCTCCCCATCAGTGTGAATGACATATTCACAGGTCTTTCAGTTCCCAATAAATTTCTTTTATTCTTTATTCAACTATTCTTCTCAACTAACCATAAATTACAACAGAAAGAAATACACTACCACCTGCGGATAAGAAAAAATTTCCAATAAAAATTAATTTCATAAAACAAAAAAACAAACAAAAAAACATTAAAAGCAACACAAACCATAAAAAAACATCAATAATGCATGCATGCAAAAAAGTTTCAATATATGTATATAACCATCAGTTGTAGTTAATAAAATTGTGGCCTAATTATGAATGGTATGCACCACCACTTGCAGTTGCCCAAACCCAACCCATTATTCCTCCCCTCCCTCCTCATCATCATCATTTCAGGGATTTAGGCCAAGTGGCCTGTTCCAGTCTCATTCCATCTTTTTCTTGGTTATCCCTGACTTCTATATCCTTCAATTGAGTGGTATCGAAGTATTTTTTGGGGATAGTCTTGAACTGTTCATTTTTTCAATATGTTTAATCCACTTCTTTCAGTATTCATATACTTTGCCCAATACTGAGTCTCTTTTTAGTTCTGTATGTATTTCTGTGCTTTTTTTTTTGTACCAAAGAGTATTGCTTGCTGTCCTTCATGGGAATTTCATTTCTCCAGTTTCTATTCTTTTATCTTCTGCAGTTTTTACAGTTCATAATTCACTTCAATTCACTAGGCCAAACTTTATAAACTCTTATTCTTGTATACTGTTGAGCTTGGTTAGGTTTGAAAATATTATTGATCATTCCTGTTATCTTTTCCATTATTCCTAAACAAAACATAAACTGTACAAATAACAATCTGCACGGTTCCTTCAATTGTAAGAGCAATATACAGGATGTGAGCTGATCAGATTTCAAATCCCATGTCAGAGAATGCCACAGTTCTCTTTTTTTTTTTTTAATTTGTTCTGGCTCAAAATTTCCTTTGAATTATGAAAAGGACAAGGGTGTTGGCTGCTGGTGAGTAGTACTAGTCTTCTGGTTTTTGTTACAAATTGAATTAAACTTGATAAGAAATGATATTCTTCTTTAATACTTTATCCAAGTGTAAGCAAACAAAGTGTGCATGTGGAGCATCTTCTTTCTTGAAGCCCACCTGCAATTCAAACTAGCTTTACTTTTCTATTAAATTAAACTTATAAAGAAATTATCTTCTTATCCAAGTGTAAGTAAACAAAGTTTACATGTGAAATATCTTCATGACTAAGCTACTTATATATAGAGGCTACTGACTTCACATCTATTTCCTTAGTACCCATAATGCAAAGAAAACTTTCTTTTCGACATGCATAGTGCTATGCATTATGAGAGGCTACTACTCAACAGTTTCAAACATTATTCAGGTCTCATCACAGCCAGAACCAGAAGAGATACCATGATTGAATTAATTCAGAAGTCATATATTTTACATATAAAAGTAATAAAAAGGTATATTATCTTATCACTAAGGCAATTAATATGACATCATCAGCCTCTATGTAAAAGTAGCCTAGTTGTGAAGATAATTCACATGCACACTTTGTTTGCTTACACTCAAGTATTAAGTATTAAGATAAATAATATTAAGATGCTGTTACAGAATGTGTGGTGGAGAGATACTTAATGAGCAGTTCATACAGGTCTTTCAATCTTGTGAATGTGACTTCATGGAGAGATTGAGAGCAGTAGATGATGGGGTGGAGAGACTGACTGTAAGTGAACAAGAGGTGCATGGGGAGTTGAGTAAACTAGATGTTAATAAGGCTGTGAGACTTGATAATATATCGTCATGTATTCTGAAGGAAAGTGCCAGGGAGTTGACACCTGTCTTGAAATATTTTTTTAATATAAGTCTTACACTCGGTCAAGTCCCTAAGGAGTGGAAGGAGGGCAAGATTGTGCCACTTCATAAAGGAGGTGATCGAACTCAAGCATTAAACTATAGGCCTATCTCTATGTCAGGTGTTGTGGTTAAGTTCTTGGAGAAGCTTGTGAGAACTGGGATCCAGAGTTGGGTTGATAACAATGGTATTATCTTTGATGGACATGGATTTACTAAAGGGAGGTCATGTTTTAGTAACCTACTTACTTATTATGATAAAGTGACTGCTTTCTTGGACAGAGGAGAAGGATACACAGTAATATACTTAGATTTCACAAAGGCTTTTGATAGAGTACCTCATGATACATTGATAGTCAAACTAGAGTAGATGGGGTTGGATATTAGATTTGTGCATTGGACTGGAGACTGGCTATCTGATAGGTATCAACAAGTTGTGTATGGGGGAGTGATATCCAGGAAAAGGAAAGTCACTAGTGGAGTTCCTCAGGGGTCTGTTTTGGGGACATTACTGTTTAACTTGTATATTAACGATATAGGTGAAGATTTGGATGGAGATATTCAGTTGTTTGCAGATGATGGAAAGTTGGGATGAACCATGAAGAGTAATGAAGATGTTGTGGCCTTACAACAAAACTTGAATAAATTGAGTGACTGGGCACGGAAATGGGTATGCGAGTTCAATATTGCAAAATGTAAGGTTTTACAATTTGGAAAACAAAGATGGGATGCAAAATTTATGCTTGGTGAGGATATAATGTTGGAGGTGGAAGAAATAAGAGATCTGGGGGTGACAGTGTATAAGGATCTGAAATTTTGGGGACACAGCCAAAATTGTGAAGACAACACAAAGGCTACTGAGAATGATGCGGAGGACACTGACGTGTGTAAGTAGAGAGATTCTTGTTCCGTTGTATAAGGCTTTGATTAGGCCACACATGGACTATTGTGTCCAGATTTGGTCACCGGGTTTTCAGAAGGATGAAGAGATGTTGGAAAGGGTCCAAAGGTGATTGACCAAGGTAGTTTCTGACCTCTGGAATGTCGAGTATGATGAAAGATTGAGAAGATGTAATTTGCAGAGTCCGGTGGACAGGAGGAAGAGGGGAGATATGATAGAGACCTACAAGTTGGTAAGGGGTTGTTATAGGATCAATGCTGGAGAAGTTTTACAGAGAACAGTGGGTGATCGGGGGATAACCAGAGGTCATCCCTGGAAACTGTATAAAGAGGGTGTGAGTAGGGAAGTGAGAGGCAGGTTTTTTTTCATGCAGAGTTGTGAATGATTGGAATGCCTTGCCTGAGAATGTGGTCTGCAAAGAGTTTCAATTAAAACACAGTATGATGAGCTGTATGTGTGATAAAAAGACCTCCCAGATGAGTCTTTGACTCCATGAGGTCTTGGGGTAATAATAATAATAACTCTTTTGCCAACTTCTGCAATATGTCCTCTGAACTTCAAATTTATATCCTCATCAATTTCCTGTAATCCAGTACCATCAATTTGATACAAAATATGATCTTTTCATCCCAAATTGCATTACTTTGCATTTGCAAAACTAAATTGATAACCATTGTTCTTTGCCACACAGTGCATTTATTTAAATCATCATGCAGGATATCTACAGCACTTTTATCAACTATTGCCCTCCCCAGCTTTGCATCATCAGCAAACAGTTGAATATTTCCCCTCTCCAATCATCCACTATATCATCAATATATATAAATTAAACAGTAGTGACTTTAGTAGAGAACCCTAGGTCACTAGAGTAGTGACCTAGGGTTGAGTGTGTAGCATGATTAAATATGATTAAATAATGATTAAATACATATTTGCTTTTGCTCAATAAATATTTGCTCAGAGCAAATATTTATTTTGCAAATAAATATTTGCTCTGAGCAATTCCAGCAATGGGTTCCAGGAATTTTTTTTTTTTGTCAGGTTATTAGATTCCATGTGAATTAAAAAGTTAAGACATTAAGTGATTTAATTATCTTTAAATGAAGATAACTTACAGAAAGCTATTTTAGATCTAAATGAGATAGCCAAAGATTATGGTATGATAATATCAACAGAAAAATCAAAAACTATGGCCTTTAAAGGACAGGATGCAGCAAGAACTAAAATAGTTATAGATAACAAGATCTTAGAACAGGTGAATTCATTTAACTACTTAGGATGTATGATCGCATATGAAAATGAAAAAGATATAAACGTAAAAATTGCAAAATATTTAAAAATAACAGGTGTAATTAACTCTATATTTAAACCAAACCTAGTTTAAAAACAAACCAGACTAAAAGTATATAATACATTAGCCCTACCAGTCTTAATGTATGGAAGCAAAATCTGGACAATAAAACAAAAAGACAAACAAAGATTAATAACAGCAGAAATGAAGTTTATGAGAAAAACTGCAAAGTATACCCTATTTGATTACAAAAGAAACAAAGAAATCATGAAAGAATTAAAGCAAGAGCCAGTAATAGAAAAAATTAAAAAATATAAACATAAATGAATGGAACACGTTCAAAGAATGGAAACAGAAAGTTTACCAAAACTAGCCTTAAAGTACAAGCCATTAGGAAAAAGAAAACCAGGACGTCCTCTTAAACAATTCAACGATGACTTCTAAGGCCGGAACAGGCCATGCTAGGCCTAAATCCTTGATACGCATGATGACGATCTTTAAATATGTGAATTTTTTATTATTATTATTCCTGATACCTCCAAGGAGTCCGAAGACTCATCGCAGGAGGACACCTACAACTGTCTCTACACCTAACCTCTACTACGAATCATCTCCATCAACGCCATCTACCGCCCACCTCCAACACCACCACAACTAGTAATTTTTTTTGTCTGTAAATTGCATGTGTTCTGAAGGGCCGATTTGTATGTATGCGGGATGAAAAAACCCTGCTACCTCCGTATGAGATCGGCTAACTCACCTTCGATTGAAATCGACCAGATAAAGATTCCTCCCGTCGCGACGAGAATCGATCTTAGGCCTATTCCAATCGAAGGGCGCAATGTACCGTCGTTCTTCCAATTGCGCTACGGAGGCGCTTATATAATATTTAATCGAATCATATTTAATTTATTGCCTCTCTTCAATTAAGTTTCCAAATTTATTCTCAATTTGGAAACCTGATTTCTGTATCATCCCCATAAATATTACACAAGGTATCACACCAGAGACCTATACAATATACATCTTACTATTATTTTTAATAGCTGATTTTTGTATTATAGAGTTGATATTAATGATATACTTGAAAATGTAACATTTCAGAAGAATTGAGAGAGAGATTACTATACTCTTAAAAGAAATCTAATTTGAAACTTTAAATCACATGCAAAATTTTTAATTAGGTAACTCACCAAGTGACTTTGCCACAGCAAGATCTTGCTGCATGTAAGCTATTGCTCTATCCAAACTGTTTAATGCCCAATATGCAGAACTCAAAGCTGAAAAGACTGAACCTCTCAATTTTAAACTGCAGGTACCGATACGAAGAGCAGACTCCAGTACCACAACAGCAGCAGCATGATGACTAGCTGCCAGAAGTTCCTGGCCTACTACTGATGTGATTACAAATGGGGATTTATCCAGACGCATTGTTTGAAGCTGACGATAGGTAGGTTCCAATGTAGCTAAAAATGAAAAAGAGAAAACTATAAGAATGAAAAAAATATTTTTTCAAAACTATTTTTATCAAAATATCAGAATACAGTTAATTACCTATTACTGGACTGCTAGTAATCCAACTCTTTGACCAGATAGGTTTAATTATACTAATATAATTAATTATATTAGGTTTAACTCACCACCAAAGTTTTGAAGACTTTACACTTACTAACACTGAATTGACAAACATTATTATTTGCTTACAGGTTCAGCCTATTCAAATAATTTTGTAAGCTGTATATTAGTATCATTCCTGATTGCCATGCCTGTCTGATTGCCTACCCACAATGAGCACGTATTTGAATGTTTTGTTCTGATAACTGAGTACTGAACTTCAACAACTATAAGTATCCTATTGCTATTTTTGGAAAGGAGATGACAATGTATATGAACAAATTAATTAAAATACTTTACTTACTACATCTGATATTTTGCTGAAGGACACTATCAGGTGAATAATATGTGGGTCTACAGAATGTGACACATTCTGTAGACCCACATATTATGGCCTACAAAAAAAGCCTACAGTCCTATAGAAAATGTGGTGTGCAAGATAGGATGCCTGAGGAGTGTTTGCCTGGAGGAATGATAGAAAGTGTGGCTATGGCAATTAAGAGGGGGGGTGAAAGGGTGGATGAGATGACTGTGATGGTAGAAACAAATGACTTGAGAAGCAATGTAAATTGGGTGGAGAGAGATATGAGATTCTTGCTTGAGGTTGTACAAAAGAAAATGCAGAGAGGAAAGATAGTGTGCATGTTGTCTAGGTATGATAGTGACGAGGTGAGCAGAAGAGCAGTCATATTGAATAACATAATAGCTAGAATGTGTCAGAAGAGAGGATTGAAATATGTGGATGCTTGGAGGACATTTGAGGACAGAAAGGAATTGTATGCGAGACACCGCTTGCATTTAAATGAGGAAGGACGTAGGCATCTGGAGAGATTTCTGTTCTGAACGAGTCAGTGTGTCAATGCAGGGAAACTAGAATACCCAGGGAGATGGTAGCAGGGGTGGCCTCTTGTGGGAATGGGTACTTGGGAGAAGGGGAGAGGACATCGGGTAACACTGAACCCAGTGGAGTCTAGAGGGGATAATGATAGGTATAGAAACAGTGGCATTTTTATGCTTTATACTAATGCCAAGAGCATCCGGAATAAAGGAAAGGAATTGGTGGCACTGATAGCATCAGCCTAGTCAAAGATTATTGGTATCACTGAGACGTGGTTGACAAAAGAGAATATAATAACAGGAATAGAAGTAGCAGGGTACAGCATTTTTCAGCAGGATAGGAAGGGAAAGCATGGTGGTGGAGTACTGCTTATGATATGCGACGACTTATGTCCTCTAAGAATGGAGGCTTTGGAAGGCAATGACACTATTGATTTTGAAAGCATATGGTGTGAGGTAGAGGTGAGCAAGACAGGATATTTAGTGGGGTGTTGATACAAACCAAGGAGCACAGAGGGTGGGGACCAGGAAATGTTTAGACAGTTGAGCTTGGCAAGTACAAGGAGAATGACTGCTATGGGAGATTTTAACTACAGCAGTATAAATTGAGGAGAAGAAGATGCATGTAGCAATATAATATTTTCTTACTCTTGTTATTCTATAAATTTCTACTTGTTTATATTAACGTTAGTAATCTTATGCAGTCGCACTTTCACTTCTAGGCCAATTAATATAATGAAGAAAGTGCAAAGTATGGAAGACAAAGGGATTGCCCTTGGGTAGCGCCAATTCCTTTGTTTCATTTCTGGTTCTAATCCCTTTTCGGATTTAGGAAATATTTATATTATGATGCTGCTCTATCCTAAATTCTAGACAAGAGAATAACTCAATAATCAGAGAATTAACACTCAGAATTGTACACTATAAACTAATTCCTTGATAAGTTCGTTAAGTACTTAAATCTTACTAAACTTATATTTCATTGCAGTCATAGCTACTATTACGTCTTAACTCCCACATTGGTTCTGATTTTTATGAGTAGTGCAAAGAGATCAAAATCAGGCAAGTTGTTAGATTAATAAAAAGGAAGGACATTAATTCATCAAATCAGATATATTACAGATAACAACAATTACTAGCTTAGAATCACAACTATCTTTCATATTGAGCTCAATTCATTAAGTGATGCAAACTCTCTCTTAATATTTTATAACATGCCTCAAAATCTCAACTGAGACTAGATTAGAGCTTCAACTAATAGCTAAAAATTCCAATTAGTAATCAACATTTCTAGACACTAATGAGTTAACAGACTGAGTACATCATATAGCATTAACGTATTCCTACACAATCTTTTTTCTTAGAACATACAGTTTCCCCTTTTTCTCATTGTTTAAGCCCTAGAGTCCTTTCATTTAATGAACTTTGAATAACTAGAAAGTTCCTTGCACGAACACGAATTATCCCTCTTAGTACAAATGCATAATAGAACAAAATTTTACATTACCAGGGACCGTAGAAGTACTTGGCCTTCTCCTCATTTGTATCTGGAGTGCTTTCATTTCGTTTACCACGCGTCTGCTTAATTTCATCTGAAAGGAACAACTGGTGGCTTGGACATCATTCACCTCCTTCGAAGTAAGCTACTCTAGCTTGCCGCTATCGGATCAAGTGGTTTGGCATAACTTGCCGGTCTACGTCGTACCTTCTGCAGGGCCGAGGTCTGTAGTCACTGAACTACTGCTTGACCGGTGGGCTGTCTAACGACATGCCTGTGTGCTCCTGCAACCTTCCTCGGGAACTCCGGAACTCACATCCATAGACGAAGAGAAAAAAGCCACGAGCTGGCACTGCCAAGCCTTATATATCTGAGGCGCGATGTTTTTCTTCCTACTTCACATTCTTCTCCTTTTTTCTTGTGCCCGGCACCTCCTCCAGCACCCAGTGCCGCCACTTCTCCTAGCGCACGTGTTCGCTGGAAACTTCCGCATGCAACTCTACTCTAGCGCACGTGTTCGCTTCAGGCCTTCAATGCTTAATCCGATTATCTTGCTTGCAATATGACTCAGATACTTACACATTAACACAAGGTTCACATATTTTTAACTTCTGGTAAATTTAACAATGACCAATAAGAGTATAAAGGATAAAGAAAAATACTTAAGTTATAAATGTTATCAGTAATTTACAATTAGTTTTCTGTTCTCTGATGCACAATTATTAGTTCCGGGAATGTAGTTACTTGTTAAATCTGAATGAATTAATTATGGAATAATTTCTCTTTCATTCAGAATTTACCTGCCATAAAGGATTGAAATTTCTAGAATTTTTGAGGAACAAATGTCTTAGTCAACATGTAATAGAGGGAACAAGAGGTTCAAGAATTTTGGATTTGGTCATAGCATCAGAAGAGTTTATAATAACTGAGATGACATCTCTCCCACCAGTTGGAGAGAGTGACCATATGATTTTGACTTGGAAGATGAATAGACATGCAGGAGTATCAAAGAGACGGGAACGTATGTGGAATTATAAGGCAGGTGATTATAATAGTCTAAGATATCAACCTGGGGAAGTTTCGTGAAGGGAGGAATTGGAAGGCCAGGATATCATTAGTGCTTGTGAAATTGTGAAGGAATATTTGTTAGCAACAATAGTAAGCTGTATTCCACAAGTGAAGAAGAGGACACAATTTGGTGTAAAGTGGATGACAAACAATATTAAACAGGAATTGCATGCGAAAAAGAGGCTATGGAAGAGATATAAGGAGACAGGTGAAGAGCAGATGCATGATGAATATAAGACACAGGCCAGGTGACTAGTATGGTAAGGAAGGCGAAACTTGAATATGAGAAGAGATTGGCCCAAAGATCCAAAGAAAATACTAGGAAATTTTTTAGCTATGTGGCCAAAAAATTCCCTGAACACTTTATTGGAATATTTATCCTGGAGGTGTAAATTTTAATACTAGAGAGATAGGGCAGGTTCGAGGTTTAGAGGTGCAGGAGGAGAGTGTGTTCCAAATACTGAGTACTCTGGATGTCAATAAAGCTGTGGGACTGGATGGTATTTCACCACGAGTTTTGAGAGAATGCGCTAAAGAACTGACAGCTCCATTGACCTGGCTTTTCAATGAAAGTCTGGCTATGGGAAAGGTGCCCAGGGAATGGAAGAAAGGTAAGACAGTGCCATTGCATAAGGGTGATAGCAGACTGGAAGTGTCTAATTATAGGCCAGTTTGTGTGTCATCAGTAGTTGTTAAGATCTTGGAGAAATTAGTGAGGGACCGTATATACCATTGGGCAGATGAGGGTAATGTTATCTGTGAGAGTCAACATGGATTTGTTAAGGGGTGCTCTTGTTTTAGTAATATGCTAGCCTTTTATAATAAAGTTACAAGAGCAATAGATGAGGGAAAGGCATATACTGCCATTTTCTTGGATTTAGCAAAGGCATTTGACAGGGTGCCACATGATAATCTGATATTTAAGTTGCAGTACATGGGTTTGGATGTCAGGTTGGTCAACTGGATTCAAGATTGACTGTCCAATAGGTATCACAGAGTTGTGTATGGTGGGGAAGTTTCAAGGAGGCAGAAGATTACAAGTGGGAGTCCCTACAGGGCTCAGTACTGGAACCTATATTGTTTAACCTTTATATCAATGACATTGTCAGTAGATTGCAGGGGGATATTCAGTTGTTTGCAGATGATGTTAAGCTGGGAAAAGTTATTAGTAATTGTGCAGATGTGGTATCCCTGCAAGAGGATTTGAATAAGCTAGACAGATGGGCAAATGAATGGGGGTATCTGTTCAACACAGTAAAATGTAAGGTCTTGAGGTATGGGACACATCGATGGGACACTTCATACTCCATCGGAGGAGTTGTACTGGATGAAGTAGGGGAGACAAGGGATCTGGGGTTGATCGTTGATAGAAACCTGAAATTCAGGGCACATTGCAAAGGTGGTGAAAGTAACACAGAGGACTGCTGCAATACTGAGAAGGACGCTGACCTGCAGAGATAAAAGAGTTATCATTCCGTTGTATAAGTCCCTAATCAAACCACACTTAGACTATTGTTCTCAGATTTGGTTCTTAGGATTCGAAGGGATAAAACTGTGGAAAGGGTACAGAGGCAGATAACAAAGATGGTTTCAGGATTGTACAATGTTAGTTATGAGGTTCGGCTGAGGGAAAGTGAACTGCAGTTGTTAGATAGAAGTTAAGTTTAGTAGATAGAAGAAGGAGAGGTAATATGTTTGAGACTTTTAAACTGTTGAAAGGTGGTTACAGGATTGACACTGGGGAGTTTTTCGCTTGGTTGAACAGCAGGAAGGAGTGATGACAAGGGGCCATCCCTGGAAGTTACAAAAGGAAGCTGTGAGCAACAGGGTGAGGAGTGGTTTCTTTGCATGGAGGGTGGTTGAACAGTGGAAATGAATTGCCTGATAGAGTGGGGAGAGCGAGAACGGTCAATGAGTTTAAGGAGTGGTATGATAGACTTTGTGTTTCCTAGGAAGGACCTCCCGTGATGAGTCTTTTTGACTCCATGGAGGCCTGAATAATAATAATAATAATTATAATAAACCACTACAGGTATGGTTTGGTACTCCTGGCTGTTGTAGAAAATTTAAACAATAAACTGCTCAACTACAAAGTATATTATACTCGAAAGAAATTATATTCTTGTTTTAATCCTTTACCCAACTGTAAATAAATAAAGTTTGTACATTAAGTATCTTCATGACTAGGTTCATTTGCAATCTTTATTAAGTACTCACCAGTGGGAGCTAGACTTGGTCATGAAGATACTTAAATGAGTACTTAAAAATGATTGGAAATGGTCTGGATAATGATCTTTCCCATGTTTTTGCATCATGGGTACTGATACTATTGATGTGAAGTTAGCAGCCCCTGTATATAAGTGGACTAGTGGGTAAATTTGGCTGAAGCATACTGAATTCAATTTTATAAACAAATGTTTTGAAGAAAAAAGTGTATATACTCATTAAAAATTAATAAAAAAATTTTGATGAGTGTCTATTTTTTGTTCAAAACATTTGCATATAAAATTTAATTCAGTATGCTTCAGCTAAATTTCAAACTGAATATTTGGTTGGTTGTTAAAGAGGTAAATTTGTCATTAATAAAGTTAAAAATGAAAAATTAAACAATAACAATGCATAACAAAATTTATTGTATATACAAGAACAGTTATGATAAATTAAATTTATGTGAACAACTAAAATATTGTCTATGCATTTAGGCAAAATAACTTGTTTCTCTGAACTTTTCAATGGCATCTTCTTGTTGCTTTTCAGATAACAAAACATTTAATGCAGACTCTAAATACAATGCCTTATTCTTCAAAAGCATTTTTTCCCCCTCTAATCTTTATATCATCTAAGCTGCTGAAAGCCAACAAACCCACACTGATAAAAGATAATATCTTTTATCAGTGCACTCATCAATAATGATATCCTATTTGGAGTTCCAAAAAACAGGAAATCATGTCATATATTGAGCACTACCAAGTAACTACATCCACAGTAGATATATGATATTTTTATTGTTTTTTTCCAGAAGCAATTCTTTTGGAAAAATTTGTATAGCAGGAGAACATAGCTTTTTAGTTAATTTTCATCTTCATATATACTATTTGCATACATACCACTATTTAAAATATCTTTTACTGCAAGCTGCAAAACGCACAGCACACTTAATTGAAGAAACATTTTACAATTTAACTTCACTAAATTTCACCATCACTCAATTCATTAATATTGTTGCTTTCTTCACTTGACATATCTCTGAACAGCTTTCATCTTGCATTGTAAGCAATACTTGATTAACACTTAAATCTAATTTACTTAACACTACATAACTATTCTGTTGATGTTATCTGTTGTACGAGAATGAGAAAATTCTGCAACAGCTAGTATCCTTATTTGCACGGAGTCTGCTATTGATAAACTGAACATTAATGCCACGCCCAAATCTAGATCCATCAAGAAGTGATGTGATGTCCATTTTCAATAAAAATAATTTGCCTTGGAGCTCTGTGCTAATGATTGTGAATAATTATTATTATTATTATTATGTGACACCTCCAAGGAGTCCAAGGACTCATCGTGGGATGGTACACACTACTCTACTTCACTAAATACATCTAATCCTCTTCACTGCTACTTAATTCTCCAACTATGACACTACTATCATCAACGCCATCTATTGCCCATCACCAACAACAGTAATTTTTGTCTTTAAATTGCGTGTGTTCTGAAGGCCGATTTGTATGTACACAGGATGAAAAACCAGAGTTTCCGGGAGAAAAAACCCTGCTACCACCATATGAGATCAGCTAACTTAGAACTGAAAGTTCCCTACATAAGGATTCCCCTCATCATGACGAGAATCGAACCCAAGTCTTTTCCAATCGAAGGGCGCAATATTCCACTGTTCTACCAATTGCGCTACAGAGGCTACAAATTATAGAAACACATTACTGTGTTTAAGAATTCACTTTAATTAAAATTAAGATAAAATTTAACATTTCAACCTTTATATCAAGGTCATCTTCAGGAATACATATATATAAGTATTATTATTATTATCATCATCATCATCAGACTTCCCTGGAGTCAAGTGACTCATAATGGGAGATTCCACTATTACACCCACAGTTCATCATATCATGCCTTAAATATATTCACTGTCTCCACATTTACAATACTCTCAGATAATGCATTCCAATCACCCACCACTCCTCAGGCAAAAATTTGCTCCTACCCTATTGTGCACACTCTCCTTTTATCATATCATATCCTCAATTATATCTCTCCTCCTATCCACTAGTCTCTGCAATTTGTATTTCCTCAATGTGTCTTCATACTCAACATTCCAGAGAGAAGAAACCACCTTAGTCAATCATCTCTGGACCTTTTCCAATATCTCCTCATCCTTTTGAAAACCAGGAGACCAAATCTGTGCACAACAGTCCATATATGGTTAATCAAATGAATCTCTGACTATTTGATTTGATTATTTGATTAAACAATGGATCACAAGCTACACTGATAATACTACAATGCAATGAGAATAACTGCTTGGTTAACTGCTGACCATAGTGCCTTCTGACAAAAAAAAATGAAATAAATAAACAAACTAATAATAATAATATAAAATACAATAAAACATAATTATCTTAGTAAAAATTACATCAGTAGTTATTTTTTTCTTAAAGTTCTGTTACTCTGAATTTCTGTTAGCTGCCTGAGAGTTACTGTGTTGTTTTCCAATTAAATTTGTTTTCTATGGTCTTCACTATATGGTTTCACAGGCTTCCATGTTCATTCCAGGTTGTAGTCTGATGTAAAGACTGGATACTTTTTCCGGTCAATCAAGTGACATGCTTTAGGTTTACAGGCGGAAAGACCTCTTTTCCATTACAAAAGTATTTGATGTTTCATTTATGTTCTTCTTTTCATTTTGGGACAGTATGGCTTGTTTCAACTATGTAGGGTAGGATACAGATGCAATGAATTTGGTATACACCTGAGTGGGACAAGGAAGGAAAGGGATCTTTAGAAGAGCTTAGTATACTTTTAGTTTTCATTGGTGGTTAAAAGTATACTGAGCTCTTCTAAAGATTCCTTCCTGGGATAGGGACTCTATGCACTGCTTCCTTGTTATTAGAGCTAGGGTTATGGGAATCAAAAGATGTTGTGTGGTCTGCTGTGATAAGCCATTGAGTTTCATGTCATTTGATGTTTAAAAGTTCGTGCTGTAGTTGTTGTGGCGTAGAGCATATAATGTGAACACCATGTAATAAAATTTTGATAATTCCAATCTTCTGAGAGGGATGGTGAGTAGATTGCTGTTGAATGCAGTGCTAATTTGAAGGTAGGTGTTCGATAAACAGAAGTAATTAGTTCACCTGATGATGAGTGGAGGAATAGGATGTGTAAGAAGGATAATTTGTTTCCTTTTTCTTACTTCCATAGTGAAATTAATTCATGCTTGCTAAAAAGTCAGGTAATGTATCTTGTTGTGGGGCCAGATCGCAAAAACTTCATTTATATAATGTACCCAAAACGAAGGCTGAGGGTATATGGATGAGAAAAGGATGTCTTCTAAATGTTCCAAATAGAAGTTGGCAAGAGCTAAAGGAAGTGAACTCCCCACAGCAGTTCCTTCAACTTGTCTAAAGATTCTGTTTTGACAAAGAAAATAGCCAGAATGAAAGTCAAATAATTTTACTATATCTGGTGGAAAGGCTTATGAGAGTGAACGAAGCATATCTTACCTTCTAGAGGTACGTTAGCAAAAAGTGATTCAACATCAAAACGAACCATTAAATTGTTACGGTGTATAGAAACGTTTTTCACTTTATCCAGAAAATCGGACAAAGAGGAATACCTTCCTTGTGGATCTTTGGCAGACCATGGAAACAAAGAATTCTAGTAAAATAAGTTTTAAGTTTGTCTATGGTCTCTCTATCAAGGCTTACGACTTTGCTTAACAGCTAGTTTAATTTTCTGTTGTTGACTGTTGTGATCCATTTCCTGGTAGGTTGACCCGGTAGAGCGCACTCAGGATTTAATCTTGGGGGGGGGGAGTTGAGTAGACGATTTCAGAATACACACTATGCATCGCATACGACCTATGACTGAGCTTCTGCAAAGATCGCTAATTCACAAGTAGTATAGAAATAGAAGACACGACACAACATAAATAAATAAAAAAATGAATTTTAATTAGGAAAAGATTTTTGGAAATTTTTCTAGTGTTTTTTCCCTTTTTCTTTGGGGGGAGCCAAGCCCCCCTCTGGGTGACCTATCACTTGGTAAGAAAGATATTTTTCATTTGTAATTTGCAGTGTCCGTAACTACCGTGGCTTTAGCTTTTGTCTTCTTTTGTAATAACGAGATGACTGTTGTGTCTAAAGGATTGTAAAGCTTTAATTTCTGCTAAGGAGATTTTTGTAGGAGGAAGCTTCAATTTCAGTAGCACAGATGAGACTTCCAGATGAAGTTTATTGGCATCCTCACTAGAGAAAACAGATAGATTCCGTTTAATATTAAAAAGGAAATCTAAGTAAGTTATCTACTTAGGAACTATAACAAATTCATATTCTTTGGAATGAATAAGAATTTCACTTTCAATTAAAGGGCATCCTGAGACATTAACTACCCAATTATCTGGAACAGTAGGATGTAGGCCTTGCTTATAGAGAAGAGAACTGAATTTGCGATCTAAACACCGATTGAATTATTTGTTAAATGATCAGCAACAAGAGTGCTTAACGACCATTAAAACTACATGGAATAATTGAGGATCTACAATGGAAGTAATATTGTTCTGGAGATTAGAAATAAAACGGCATACATTAATGGCAAGTTCACGTTTCACAGCTCAAAGTTCATTACGGATGAGTGATAGACTTACGTTTAAATAGATATTATGTGCGCCTGGAGATTTGATGGTTTTTGAGAAAATAGGAATAATCTTGTGATCAAAGTATTTTTTAAAAAAGGATATTTTTGTTACAGCCTACCTTGTAACACAGATAATTTACCGAATCTACTGGTCTTCTTAGTTATTTCTTCCCCATGAAGAATTTGTAATTGCTCTTTCATAGATACTTGTGTCATAAGGTTTCTTCAATTCTCATGATAACACAAGGAATGAGTGAATAAAGTTATCATTCCATAAACATCTTGAATGAAGAGCCTCCCTCTGTAGCCCAGTTGGTATAGATTAAGCCCTTTGGTTGGAAAGACCTGGGTTTGATTCCCATTATGATGTGAGGAACTTTATCTGGTTCTTCCTTCAACTAAAGGTGAGTTAGCCGGTCTCATACTGTAGTAGAAGTTTTTTCACCCAGAAACTCGGGTTTTTCATCCCTCAGAACAGGCAAACCAGCCCCATGAACACACACACACACACATGGATTTGCATTCATAAAATATATATTATTAGGAGGGTTCAATATCCTTTTGCCCAAAGGGATGGGGGAAAAGGGGGAAATAAATCTTGAATAAACGGAGTTTTGTAATTTCATTTGATTTTCTTTTGTGCATTTTTTTGAAAATTTCAAACCAGTACAAAAATAAACAGAGTAGTAATTTATAATTCAGCTCCTGAAAGAGAGAGAAATGCAATTTGAAATCTCTTCACCACATGCATTCATGGATTATTCAATCAATGTTGTTTTGAGTTTGTACAGTCTCCAAGATTTGATCCTTGGTTTCCAATTCTATCATTTATTTCCCTCCAATAATATTTGAGTCTATTCATAGTGAAGAATTTATGGAGACACAACACCCGGTGTTAGAATAATTACTTTACTTCTTTTTCTTCTTCTTCTTTGGCACTACAGCCCCATATGAGTTATGAAACCCAAATTTTTGGGTTTCATAACTCACTACGAGGTGGGGTCGTGTCCCCCACATTAATTACTTTAATTAACATTAGGAAAATAACATTGGACGTTTATATTTGAGTCTATAAAAAAAAAATGACAGTTTCTCACTTCATTTCTAAAGTTTTGCACACTATGACAAAACTAATTTTTTTAAACTATCTATAGTGATGAGCTCTAAAAAAAATAAAAATGAAACTTTTTTTTTTTTAATTTTTTTTTATTTCATTTTAAAAATGAAAGAAGCTTGACATTGATTCATTTTAAGATGTTTTTATATTTTTTCCTTCTCAATATAAGATTTATTTTCTCTCCTACTCTGAATGGCAACCACTTTCAGTTTCAAATCCCCTTATTTATGAAAATTTTTCTGTCCAAAAAAGGGAAGATTTTATTATTATTATTAACATTATTAACCTCCATAGAATCAAAAGACTCACTGTGGAAAATACACACCATCACACACAAATCTCATCAAGCTGTACTTTTTAACTCATTAATGTGTCCAAACATTGACTGCACCACAAGATAGTGCATTCCACTTGCCAACCACTCTCTATACATAGAACCTGCTTCTCATTCCCTCCTTATACACTTTCCAGGACTAGCTTCTAATTCTACATTAGCTTTTTATTCTTTCACATTAGCTTAGTAACAAACCCTTTACCAAGTTATTTGTCTCAATCATATCTCTTCCTATTCACGAGGCCTCGTAAATTGCATTTACGAAGTCTGTTTTCATACCCCACATTCCAAAGACCAGTTATCACCTTAGTCAATCATCTCTGGACCTGTTCTAATGTATCCTCATCACTATAAAAACCAGGTAACTAAATCTGTGAACAGTAATACTTATGAGGCCTGTTAAGGTCTTATAAAATAGAATCATAACTTCTTTATTTCTGCATGTTAAGCTCCTCTGCATCATTGCCATAATCTGATGTTATAACTTCACAAATTGTGCAATGTGATCCCTGAAATTCAGGTCCTTGTCTACCACCACTTCCAGATCTCTCACTCCTCTACCTCCTTCAAAATTTCTCCACCAAGTGTATACTTTGCCTCCCATCACTGCCTGCCAAATTTCAGAACATCATACTATGCAACATTAAATTTATAATTCCACTCAATTTCCCACTCATACAATCTATTCAGGTTCTCCTTAAGGCAACAATATCTCTTTGACTCCTCATAGTTCTTTCCAATTTTGCATCATATGCAAACAGTTGCATATCTCTAGTTAAAGCAACCCAGATAACATTGACATACAAATTAAACCCCTCCATACACAACTTGATAACTATTTAACAGCCAGTGACCTATCCAAACACCAATATGTTCCAATTCAGTTACCAACTTCTTGTGTAGCAATGTACCAAATCTTTTCATAAAATCTTTTTTTCATAAAAATCTTATAATATGAAATATAAATTTATACCTCTCAAAGGAGATTTCATGGCTGCTTCTACTAATCCGGCGAGTAACTGAAGACTTTTTGGATCCTGGGCAAGTCCAGATGCAAAAGCAGCCAGAGCATCAGCATGACGGCCTTGACATTGAAGAGCAACACCCTGTCTATAATAAGCCTATTCAAAAAATAAAATTAAATTTAAAAAAATTAGATGCAATGTCAATTACCAAAAGTAAATTCAAATGATATTCATGTCATTCAATTTTAAAAGATAACCTGCACTATTAAAAAGACTAAAAAAAATCACCCAATGTCAATTAATTCAAAGTCCTTTAACTCAAGTGAATCCCTTTAAAAAAAAATGACAGTTTCTCACTTCATTTCTAAAGTTTTGCACACTATGACAAAACTAATTTTTTTAAACTATCTATAGTGATGAGCTCTAAAAAAATAAAAATGAAACTATTTTAGTCAAGGGATATTACATCCCATATTGTTTCATAGCCGAATAAGAAACTCAAAGAGTTTCATGCTGAATATAGAAACTATATTAAGTTCGGTGAGTCCAAGCATAAGCTTATGCGTGCAACACCAGGGCAACTCATAGTCCACCTGGTAGTGCAACACTGAGGCAATTAATAGTAAGGGTGGAGCAAGCTCTGATCTCTGTTCTTGGTATTTATCCATAATGTGAAACCCAGCTCCTAGGAGCTGTATTACTGTTCTACATTATGAGAGAAGGTCACTACCCAGACCGGTTTCAACCTTTATTGAGGTCTCATCAGTAAGTAGGTAGACCTAGATGATACCAAGTTTGTAGCGAACAGAACTTACATACTCTACTGTAAGAATTGCCAAGAAGTGTCCTAATAAAGTGAAGCCTTCGGCTCTTCATACAATTAGTTAAAAATGAAACTATTTTTATAGATTTTGAAATGTTATGAAAAGACTTAGGTGCATTTTCAAAATTCCCCATCTCATTCGTGTGTCATCTCCTGTCCAGGAGATTGGCTACTATGATGTGACTCATGGTTGAATATGGGTGTAATGACATGTGGTGAGAACCCCCCCCCCTCTTTTCCAGATATTGGTGTAAGTATTCATTGCTGTAAATCCATGTGTGTGTGTGTTCACATGGACAATTTGCGTGTTCTAAGGGATGAAAAACCTCAGTTTCAGGGTGAAAAAACCCTCTACCTCTGTATGAGACCAGGTAACTCACCTTTAATTGAAAGAGCCAGATAAAGGTTCCTCACAACATAGATGGGAATAGAACCAAGGTCTTTCCGACCAAAGGGCTTCATTTATACAGAGACTCATTTTCAGAATATGATTTTTAAAAAAAAATTAAAAATCATTTTTAATATTTTGGAATCAGCTACTATTTTGAATAAAATGATTTAATACTATAACAAGAGTTTAAAATTAGTTTAAAACTGCTAACTCTATGTTTTGATCCTTATATCATGAATATACAGCACACATATATATATACAGGGTGTTCGGGATAAATTTGACAGTTTCATAAGGAAAAAGAAAATCTTCTTTGTATCTATTAAATTTAATGAATTGACAAAAAAACATTACAGGCAGAGTTAATTACAATACTATCAACAAGATTTACTCAAAATAACCACCATTAGCATCGATCACAGCTTCAATTCTGCTTCGGAACCTCGAACAAGCTGATGCTACAGTCTCCCTGGGAAGGGCCGCAAAAACTGTTTTAATTTTATCCATTAACTGGGCTTTTGTATTACTGGAAGTGCGATTGGTGTCTTTTTCAACTGCGCCCCATACAAAATAATCCATGGGGTTAAGGTCTGGGGAGTTTGGAGGCCAAACATTTGGACTGGTGAAGTCGTAGAAATTTTCAGACAACCATTTTTGACTTTTCCCAGAGGTGTGGCAAGGGGCCGAATCCTGCTGCCATACATACGGCCTACCATTGGTTACCCTTGTTATCCAGGGCTTGACTACAGTTAGCAACTCCACGAACAAAGCCCGAATTCCAATGCCAGGGTTCTTCAACACCTGTTCCTGCAGATTTGCGAGGAATTCTGCTGTACGAACGCAATCAGATCGTCTGCTAGGGATCTTTCTTCTTGCTACATCCTCGTAGTCACCATTGCAAGTCTCTAGTTCATGCTTATTGTTTTTACTGTATTCAGGGAGCATTGGGCAGCAGTCGTAATATCCTTATTTTGATGGCGGGCACGAATCATCATGATACAAGTTATTCTCTTCCATGATTCAGGTGGGTTCCAGCTATCCATCC